>NC_050516.1:22817314-22834358 GCF_002922805.2 Oryzias melastigma
ATATATATATATATATATATATATATATATATATATATATATATATATATGTAATACTCTGGTTTTATAAAGCGTTAATATATTTATTATGTGATAAATATGTATTTTTGTATATTGATACACATTTATATTATCAACATGTTCTTAAATTGATTTACATCTACATAGAAAACATACAATAATACAAGAAAGACACGATAATAGGTGTCTTTAATTAATTAACCATATTATGCAATAATGTGTATTGTATAATGTAATTTTATTTGATTTATTTAATCACCGACTGTCAACAATAAAACAAAATCTCACAGATTTATCAAACTTATTACAGAAAAAATGAAATGAATTGATTAAAACCAAAGTAAAATGAACATAAATGTAAAATGAAAACATTTGTGTGTCATAATAATAATTAGATCTAGATTATTAGATTAGATTATCCCTGAATCTTATTGGTGCCATTTATTCAGGGATAATAAGATCTAATTCTACACAACGGATATGAGGTTCATTAAATATAGAGATTATTAACTAAAGTCAAGCAGCATTTGGTTTATTACCTTAAGACAGAAAAAAATCTGATCAATTTACAACAGTTAACTTAATTTAATGTTTTAATAAAATAAAAGTTCACAAATTTAATTTAGTGTAAATCTACCAACGCTGCACATCTTTCGTTCATCAACTTTAAAGTTAGCAGAGACTTTCTGGAAACTTCTTCAGGTTTCCACAGCCTGCTGTAGTACCGAGTTCCTCCAGCAGATGGAGCCCCAAACCACACAGTGAAGCAGCGACTTCCAGCAGCTCTGAAGGAGTTCAGATTTAGAAGAAAACCCAGAGATTTCCTCTAGTCAGTCCAGGCTTTGCTTTGCTTCAGGTGCTGAACGTGAAACTGTAGGTCTTTACTCTGAAGAATCATCAGCTCACACCAAGGAGATCTGTTAAAATAATTATAAAACCTTCTGTAAATTAGTGTTAATATTTAAAGAAAGTTCTTCAAAGAAAAACGTTATCTCAGCAGAGGAGGAGACAAGCGCATGGGAACGAAGACTAAATACGGCATTTTAAGTAATTTACTTTGATTTTTGTCTTCATTTTCTTGGTTCTTGCTCTGTTTTCTGATGACTGGAGGAGAAATGTTCTGGTTCCATTTTTAAGAAAAATGGAGACGTGGAGACAAACTACAGCAGAATAAAAGAGAAGAGTAGAGGAAGCTAGACTGAGACCAGAAGACTTCAGAGAATTTGAGTCCTTTCTCATGTTTACAGTAAAACCAGGAGGAATCATAGAATCTGTTTTTCTGAGTGGTTTCAGTCGACTTAAGGAAAGGAGTCAAAACCTGCTGAAACGTGAAGCTTCGGATTGGTTTGTTATTGTAACACAGAGGAGTTTGTGGTCAAACAGAGAACAATGTTAGATTTAGTCTGATATGATTGTTTTCTTTTGCATCACAGAACATTTATCAGAGAAACAAGTGTGGAATGTTGATCATTGACGGTTGAATTACCATGAAAACAAACTAACGTTTCCTTTTGTGTTCTGGCTGGGGAACAAATGAAACCAAGATGCATGATGGGAAGGGTTAGGGTCAGGATGATCCAGCAGAGACAGTGATGGCCATATTTCCCACATTGTTACTTTGACTTGTGTTTGTGTCTTCAGACCTGAAGAGAGACCAGACCCAGAATCCAAGATCCAACACAGACCTGTCATGTGACAAATATGTTCTGATTCGGACTAGAGGGTGTAGCACTCTCTGTTCACCAGAGTGGGGCGCTGGTCAGTTGATCAGAGGAAGAGGATCCGGTCTCAGTAAATGGAGAGAGCTCCATATCAGAACATTCTGACTCAAACTGTGGGGATCTCAGAGACTGTGGTGTGTTTTGGTCTTTTGTGGTTGTTGGAGGTAAAAATGTCTACTAGAACTTGGAGTTGTTGGTAAAGGTTCTCTTTCATTCTGGTGACGTGGTCTTAAAGTTGAGTTGGAGCAACTGGATTTAAAAACCTTGACTCAACTTCAAGAGTACTTGGAGTAGACCTGAACCAGTAACAACTACGATGATGTGGTAACCGTGGTAGATAGAGAAAAAGCTGAAGGCTAGCTGTGAGCCTGAGGAAGATGACTGGAAGGAGACACAGGAAGTTCATGCATTACAGCAGGATGAAGCTTCCTACCAGATCAGGAGGGGTTTGGGGATTACAGCAACCAGCGGTTAACTTGATCTTCAGTTGAGGATCCGATGGGGTGCTGGTTCTGCCACTCTGGTCCACATGGTTCCTTTCTAATGATCTGGTTCTGGTTGAGATCCTGAATGTGTGATCTCCTGCTCTTCACAGCGCTGCAGCCCCGCTGACAGATAGTTCCCTGGTGCTGGGTTCACGCCGCCCTCGGGAACGTGCATTCAAGCGACCTCTTCCAATGAAATATCCATCTAAACGAAGGTTCTGCGTTCAAAACTCTCGACGGTTTTACAACCGTTTTCAGGTTCTACGGACAAAACACACAACCACTGAAAGTGCACTAAATGTTAAACCAGCTGAACTTTGACCGCAGCGACTCATATTTGGCAATGAGATGGTATGGATTCCCTTTTTAATTCACAAAGAACCACCAGTTTGTTCCAGATGGAATTCTGTGACATCAAGTCCTTCATGTATCGGAAGAGAGCTGTAAAAAAAAGTCTGGAGCGAGATTCACCAAATTTGAACTGCTTTGACATTAAACCTCTACGAACTCTGAGTGGATGTGCTAGTACGAGGTAGCAACAGTCCAGGGTGAACACCGGGCTAAAAGCGCATTCAAGAACCAGCATTCATACTGGAAGTGTTCCGTGGTCCCGGTTGACCAGAACACGCCCCAGCATGACCTCCATCGGAGCTGCAGGAAGCTGAAAGTGAGGATAGGCCTGCCTCCCAGGACGACTCGTCCCACTGCTGGAGGACTTCCACCCTTATTGCTCGTGGGACTTGAGGTGGTTACGGGGGGACACCTGTTGGTGGGTTTTTGGAGGGTCTGGGGGCGTCCGCTTCCTCCAGGGTTCGTAGGATATGCGGGGCGTTTCAGAGGACTTTGTTATCGGTGGTTGTTTAGTGTGAGGGGTTTTGAGCTGAGAGAACTTCCCATTGACTGTATATAAGAATAACTGGACAGAGCAAGCCCCCCTCCTCCCGTGTTCCATATAGGAAGTACCACTGGGTTCCAAAAAGGCCAAAGTCCCATTGACTTCCATTGAGAAACCGACAGTTATTTCTCAGTCATTTAATATCTCAGAATAATCATTCTTCCTCTGCTGCTTTCTGATTAACTTCTTTTTTCTAATCCTAATTTTTGGTGAAATGGTGAAAAAGGGGCGGGGGGTTAAGGAAAATTGAAAGGTGATTACGGGGGGGGTGGGGGTGGGGTAGAATCATAATGCAACAAACTGCTGGAGGATTATCGTCATTACTGTCAGGTTTAAATGTTAGTCTAAAGGGGCGGGGCCTGTCCCTACCAACACTCAAGTGTTCCAAACACACCTGTTGGCTCCAAAATTCTTCACATACAAACTTGTCAGCATGTACACAACACAACTACAGTTCACACAAACACAATCATGCATACAAACCAACACATGTTAAGAAATGTATTCAGTCACACATGCTCTCTGGGCAAAGGTGAGCGACACCTGTGCTCAGGTGAGTGTTTGTGTTCTGGATGATGGAATGTAAAAGGAGGGGGGGTGTACGGTCATCTCCACGCCAAGACCCCCGTCGAAGCAGCAGCCAGGACCCCCCCGACACCACACAGCAGGGCTGATGGAGTCAATCTGCCCGCCGGGTAACCCCGTCAAGCAGCCGGACCGGGGCCTCAGGACCGCCACAGAGGCCCCAACATCAGAGAGCAGGGAGGCACAAGAGCATGACCCCAAATGCGTGCCAATCAGATGCCTGAACAAAAGTAGGCGGAGCCTGCTGGCCCTCACCTCCAACAGTCAAAACATTTGATAGATTTCGTGTAACCCGTTTTCAAATGGAAGTGCACTCCTGATTGGTGAGAATGGTTGCCATAGAAACGACTCAGACGGGTCTGGTTGTGTCTGATTTGTGAAAAGTTGCGGCTGAATTGACTTCATTTGGTTGGAGCCGGAAGTAAATCCTTTTCTACGGATGATGTCACTCAGTCCAGATCTCTTGTACAGTCAGAGGGTCTCTCTGCTTTTTCCTTTTCACTTAACGGCTCTCATGAGACGAGACTCATGGAACCATCAGGTCCTACGAGCAACCAGGAAATCTGGTTTATGTTGAACTGAGGTATTCTCGATTGTAATCGAGTGGATCTGAGGACATTTTCTTTTTTTAGGTTTTATTGATCTGATCAGATGAGTCATCACAGGTATTTGCTGCGTCATACTGAGGAGTTCAAATGAAGGACGTTCATGTTTGTCTGTAAAGTGGAAATAAAATGGATTCTTTCAGTCGTACATTTCCATTAAAATCATAAAATGATCTTCATTTTTCAGTAAAAATGTGGGATTGGTTTATTATTATTTTCAGTTTCATGTTTCTGTTAGTTTTGCCTCTTCATTAGTATTTGATTTGATATGAAGCTCCACCCATCATGCTACAGGAGGGGCGTTTAAAGACCAGAAAGTGTGTGGGGTTTTTGAGTTGCACTTTATTTATTTTTTCCCTTTTCAGTGGCCTTGTGGTAGAGTGTCCGCCCTGAGACTGGAAGGTCGTAAGTTCAAATCCCGGCCGAGTCAGACCAAAGACTCTAAAAATGGACCCAGTGACTCCGTTTGACACTCAGCATTAAAGGGTTAAACCCCTGAAAGCTTAACTTAACTCACTCCACAGGAGTTGTCATGGTAACCATGAGGCAGCAACTCACCTGGAAGGAGAACGAAACACTATAAATAAATCTGGTGACAGACGTCAGACTGCAGCTGAACACTTTGGAAAACTTCTTGTTGAGATTTGTTAAAAAAAAACCAAGAAAAAAACAGACATCTTTATCAATAAATATCTCCAAATGATTTATACAGAAACAATCATAAAAGCAGCATTTAATGAGATAGTAAAGTGAAGAAAAGAACAGGTAAACAATCCAAAACAGTTCAGGGATTCTTCTTCTTCTTCCTGTGATTCTCTGCAGCTTCTCCAGCAAATCACAGTTTTACACATTTGTTTTTTAACCTCAGCAGTCGGATCTGCATTCCACAACTTCTTTCAGGAAAGTTTAACCTCACCTGTCCCACCCCCACATCACCTGTGACGCCACAGGTGGAACCAGTTGCTGCTCGCACTCCTTAATGACCTCAGCGTTTGACTTGCAGTAAAACTGCTGAGCGTCTTCAGATCTTCTTCTCCCCGTTTGACCACTTCTTCTTGTTTCCTTCAGGCGGATCTGAGGGAACATTTTGATCAAATGTGAAGAGAGTTGGTAGATTCCACCTGAAGGCAGAAGCCATTCCAGGTCCTATCTCCCATCTCAGCTGGATCAGATCAGAAGATCCATCAGAGATGAAGCTGCAGGCAGGAATGCAGCGGGGGCAGAAAGACCGCTGGAGGGGCAGGACCAAACGGGACTGGGGGCAGTTTTTAAAGAAAAAAAACTAAAACTAAATAAAGAGCACCACGGTCATCATCAATCGCCCACGGGGGTGTCTGGTCCCTGGGAGGGGGGAGCAGCCCAGCCGGCGTGAAGACAGAAGATGCTGAAGGACATCCAGGAGCTACCAGCTGATGATTTTAGAATGATCGCGATGAGGATCGTGTCTGTGGATTTCTCAGTTAGAACGTATGAAAGTGTTAAGTTGAAACAACCTGAAACATTTTTCAGACAACAGAGCGATCAGTTCAAAATACCTGCAAGGAGAAACGTCATGACTTCCTGATCTGATCTTCTGAGGTTCTCTGTCCGGGCCTTTCATTTTCATTACGTTGGGGGCGGACCCCAGTTACATTTACGTTTGCGGCTCTAAAGGGGAGAAACAGCTGCAAACCGGTTTTACTATCATTATTGTCACAGTTCAATACTGTAGCTCGGCGCCGGTCCCTCTAGCTCCTGCATCGTATCATCTTCACACAGCCTTCAGCTGAAGACGGCTCCAAGTTTCCTGATGCTGAGCACAACGTCAAGCAGGAAGATTAGGAAAAGTAGTTAAAATCACTCAAAGCAAATAACTGATAAATGTATTTACAACCTTAACAGGAAGAAACAGATGATGTTAAGGAATCAGGTTTATTTATTGGGAAGAGTTCTACAAACATCAGTGATCATGTCTCCATGTTTGGGTTATTATTATTATTCAAAGATTTTCCCGGTACATGAGGCTGTGTCGGTATGACAGTCGTTTCCACAGTGTTTCTGTGTCTCTGTGGCTGAGCTAGAAGCCTCACTGACTCAATCCAAATTCTTATTATTCATTTAGCCCTCCAAATGGAGCTATGAAAAAACAGTGTCTAATATTTTGGACGTCACTTTCGTTTAATGACGTCATCAATAATCGCTGGTCTGCTAGCGCTACCGCGGAGCTTCCAGTGCTTGAATATACTTAACAGCACTTCCATTTAAATCTGTAGTTCAGAGAACTTCCACGGGCTTCTCAGCGCGACGCAGTTTAGCCTCGCAATGGAGGACTTGTTTACTCTCTGGGCGCCTCCGGCTCGCTCATTGCTTTTGGTGTGGATGTACCTTCAGACTGCAGGGATGAAGGCCGTGTTCATGCAGCAGTTTCAGTAAAAGAATGATCAAGAAAAGCGTCAAAAACTACGTCATATTTGTACGAGAGTCCAGGAGAACCACGACAGACTCCAACCTTTTACTGTTTTGACCTCAGAGGAACTCGGACCGACCGCTGCAGCTGAATGAGGTTCATAGAGACCTGTTTTTCCAAGAATGCTGCCTGGAAACGTGTTCCTCTTATTAAGGCAGCGGAATAACAAGAAACCATTATGCTGGAATGACGGCCGGGCTGCCATGACTCTGGAAGGGCGGGGCAGAGAAATGCTGCGGAGCATGTGATGGTTCAGGTCTGAACCGGGCCGGACAGAACCACATGCTGGTTCCCATGCTGCCCTTCTTCATGTCTCTCTGCAAACATTTCAGTTGAGGTTAGAGGCGATCTGCTGCTGCTTAAAAATCTCCACCGAAACACGACTGTCTTCTGTCATTTTGTTGGCCTGTTCGTCTCATCAGAGGAACTTCAGGAACCGACGCGTCACGAGTTTCCCTTGAAAGTTTTCTGGAGCAAACCCAGAAGAAGATGAACCGGGTCGGGTGTGTATTCAGAACTGCTGATCCTCATCCTGTGGTCTATGGCAGTTCATGGTTTCCCAGTTTCACTCAGTGAAGTTTTCTCTTTTCTCTATTTATTTTTAATTCAATTCAATTCAATTCAATTTTATTTATATAGCCCAATATCACAAATTCAATTTGCCTCATTGGGCTTCATGCCTGTGCCAGTAATCCAGTCAGTGAAACCAGCTTCCTGCTTTTTATGACCCAATTCTCATATCACTGGTCACGACTTCTTTGGATTTTGTAAATGATTCTCTTCAGACAGGAGTTTTCTGTTTTAAATAAAATAGTTTGAATAAAGATAACAACTACAAAGTATCAGTCTGGTTTCAGGTCAAAGCAGTTCTCCTGGACTCACATACATCTGTCCTGGTGCTGCTGCTTCTGTCCTTCACTGGTTCTATTCTTATCTCACAGATTAAAGTTTTTTGGAAACGCTCTCAGGAGTCCATGGAATCCCTTGTGGGGTTCCCCAGGGATCAATTCGAGGCCCAGTAGTTTGTTTTTTTTAATGTTTATATGCCACTTGGGGGCTTTATCCGGAGGCGTGGCTTTTGTCTTTGTAAGCCTGATGACACCTTTGAGTGGCACTATGTTGTTGTTCACCTTTTGACTTATCCTATTAGCGAATCAGTTTACCGATTCTCACAGGTGGTTTGGAAGAGATTTTTAAACCGGATGACTTTCCTGACACAATCCTGTATTTTTATCTGGGCTGGGGACCGGCACAGGGACCCCCAGACTTAGGCCCCCCAGTGGCCACATATTTAGGCAGCAGCGTTAAAGGTTAAACACAAGGAGCCACAGTGGATGAAGCTCATCGAGCACCCTGGGAATAGAATGGATTCACACACTTAACCTACGGAACCATCCAGCCGCTGCTCTAAGGGGGGGATATATAAACAGAGAAAAGGCAGTGGGCCTAGGGTCGAACCCTGGGGAATCCCACACTTGATTTAAGGGACTCTTAAGGAGAAGTGTATAACATAGTGGTGATCCACCAAAACCATCCTCATTAATATGAACTATTTTATGTTTCCATCTGTTACATATGAATATTATTCATTGAAGCAATTTCAACATAAATAGATAATTTAAATAGACCCAATTCATACAATACATATTGTAAAAACAAACTCAGCGCGTGGAAGTCTCCTCCCACTGTGATAGATTTGGTTTGGAGCAGCCGTGGTGCGTTCAGTAGCAGCGTGGAAGTTCTCATACTGGCCCCTTTGTTGCTCATCATTGTCACCAAACTCTGTTACCTGTCCAGACAGACCTGCTGGAAGGCTGGAAGTGAAGCACAAATCATTCTCCTGCTGAGAAGCCGGCTAGCTTCAGGGTCGGTTGGCATTTTGGGACAATTTGAGTCCAATTTTCCAGGAAAAATCCATCTTAAGAACGGCTCACGGCAGCAACTAAATCAACTTATTCTGTTAACTGCAGAACAGCGAGTGATTCAGACAAAAATCGAGAGCAGCTACCGCCTACAGCCTGAAGAAGTTGCTATGATCGTCCAATCAGAGGCGATTATGTCATCATCCGTACTCATGAAGCTACAGAGAGTCTAACTCAAATTCTGATTGGTTGAATCAACGTAAACATGTTTAATCCATATATGGTGATGGTTTAATCAGCAGTGATTTTATGGAAAGCTGTCTGCAAAACTGGAAGTGAAGACAGAAGCTCTGACTGTACGAGAGTAAGGCAGACTTTCATGAACCTAGCAATGAGTGAGGGCTAAAATCTGATTGGTTAGAAACTTTCATGAAATACAGTCTGACAGCAGCTCAGCCGGAGCGTAGGGCTGTGAGAGAAGCTGAATGATCTACAATATACTTAGGACCAATATAGATTTATATAGAAACATTTCTCTGAGATTTAGAAACTTCTTTTTAGATCATTTTAGGCCTTCACTGAAGGCTTTGCAGGCAGTACAACATACAGTACATTTCATGGATGACTGTTGGTGTTCATAATTATTTATGTCACATAATTAGGATTGGAAACAATTTTATCTTTTTAAATGTGTTTTTCTGAAGGATGATGATTATTTTTATGTCTCACACTTCCCTTTATTTAACGTCCTCTTCAGTTTGTCCGTCTGTTTGAGGAAGAGTCTGGCAGGCTGTGAACACCTGTGAAAGGTGAGGCTGGAACAGCTCCGTCAAGCAGCAATACTGAAGACAGAGAAGACGTCCAACCAACAACACTGAGAACAGGACAAAGCTGGTGTCAGCAGACTCCACCAAATCTGGACGTTCTTCAGGAGATCAACAACCAGATCAGCAGTCAGTATGGCAGCAGCAGACAGAGCAACTTCTCTTCCAAAAGAAATAGAAATGAAGGGACAGTTTGGTTGTTGACCTCTGAGTCAACGGTAGGCTGTAACAGTTGGAATCTGTGAGAAAGAAATAGAACCGGTCCAGAACCGAACCACGGCACCGCTCAGATCCAGAAGCATCAGGACAGACAGAAGGATCTGCTCCTCGCTGAGGCGGCGTTGGAACACCTCCTCTGATTCCTCCAAACACAAACGGGTTTGAATGTGCTGCAGGAAAAGGGCGTGAGCGCTCGGAGGTGAGTTGCCTCATAGGAGCTCATAAAAGGGCAGGTGTGCAGCAGGTGGACTCACAACATCATGAGGTTCTTCACCTGCGGAGTCCTGCTGCTGGCCCTCACGGCTACAGGTGAGTCTGACAGCATCAGAGCTTTATTTTGAAAGGAAATGTTTGGGAGGGATGTGAATGTCTGTGATGAGTGTCTGTTGTGTTGTTGTTAATTCGGACAAAAGGTGAAAAACAGGAGAAGATTTCATCTGTTGAATCTAATGATAAAAATCCAGACATGTCGGTTTGACCTTTGAAGTCCCACTCCGATCATCTTCTGATCTTTTCCCAAGACATTCCCAGTTTTTAGCCAAAATCTAAAATCATGTGTTGTGTTGTGGTTCCAGAAGAGAAGAGATGATCCTTTCAGGGTTTCACCCGAAAACATTCAGCAGCATGAGACTTTCACTCTTTTGGATTGAAAAAAGTGAATAAAATGTCTTTTTAAGTATTTCTTAGTAATGATGGAGGAAGCTGCTTCAGTCTGATTTAAAAGATTTGGGAGAAAATCAATGCATAGATCCTTTCTGCATGTCTTGAAGCACATCATCATCATCATCATCATCATCATCATCATCATCAGTCTGTTTCACAATAAAAGCTTCCGCCCTCGTACCTTCACTGAAATGTTCCGCTCATTCTCATTCACGCTGGAGGCGGCAGGAGCGTCACGGTTCAATGTTAAGTCAATGTAAAACCGCCGTCTGACGTGGCGCGATTTAGATGTCAGGCTCGGCAAGTTGACGCGGCGTGTAAACCAATCAGAGACTTAGCTTTGGGCATGTGTCGTTTTCAGTGACTCGATCAAAGGGTAGAAAACCAAATTCAAGATGGCGGCACGATGCGAGACTTTTGTCCTGAACTTTGATCCATTTTCTTAACCCGCGGGGTTGCTGGAGACTGCACCAGTTACTGTTGGGCGAAGGCGGGATGAACCCTGAACTGATCAGCAGCCTGTCACAGAGCCCATGGCGCTGGATCGATGGCTATGCTAGGAAGCTGCCTGGTGGACAGCTTAGCGAGCTCCGCTCCCCAGGCACCCGGCAGAGCTAGCGAGGTCTACGTCCAGGCTGGAGGTCTCTGGGCAGCAGCAACCGCTATGCTAGGCGGTTAGCTTCATAGGCTGATGATGTTATCTTATTTTGATCAAGACAATAACAATAAGGTCCTCCAGTTTTAGTTTTATTTCCCCCTCCCATGTTAATGCTCAAACTACCACAGACTGATGGAAGTAACGTTTGAAACGGCCCTCAGGTGCAGCTCTCTCTGCAAGAGTGAAGGACTCAGAATCCAGAGAGACTCTGAAAGGTGAAAACAGACACAGCAACATGTTCGCTGGGGTCTCTGTAGAGCTCTCCAAAACATTATAAACCCAAGCTACTCACTCAACATTACTCATGTTTAACATGATGAGGCAACAGATGAATTCCAGAAAAACTTTGGCATCAAGCAGTAAATTTGACAAGCGTCAAAAGACGTGAATTTGAGGCGTCTGGTGTGAATGCAGCATCAGAGGAGATGATCCAGTCTGACAGGTTCCTGACATGTGGAGAAAACATCTGAACTGTCTCTTCTCTCTGCAGGAGGAGATGCACAGATCGATGGTGAGTTCTGCTTTTTTCACTCCTTCCTTGATTTTTCCTGAAACAAAAGACTCTAGAGTGACAGAACAGATCCGGACTCTGTGGATCCAGTTTAGACCGTGTCTGAACACAAGACAGATCAGCTGAAGGAGCAGGAAGGCAGACGCTGAGCCTCAGCAGCATCACCGACGGATCTTTGGGACCAACTGGGTTTTCAGCTTCTAGAGCAGAAAAGAGGAAAAAATGACGTTTAGTGATAGAAGGTCCACGTCTGAAACCTGAACCGGATTCATGGAAAACTCATTCATGTCTGCTCACTGGTTTCAATCAATATCATTAGTAGAACAGGAGTGGGATGATAGAAGTTCACGTTCCTCAGCTCCTTTTTAAACAATGACTTCAAGCTGCCCCACCATGATTTTCTTAAGCCTTTCAGAGTGAACGATATTCACATACATGATCATATATTACCTTTGGAACACTAAAAAACACATTATTTATGAAATATTAGTTATATTTTGTGAGTAGTTTCCTACCCGTAAGTAAAACAATTCAATTCCTGAAGCTCCGCCTCCCGCTGCGTGCGGCTGCAGTGCACTTCATGACATCATCCCAGAGAAATCCGTGTGTCTGCATTCCTCCCAGGAAAATAATCCAAACTTCTTCAAAGATGGACGCACATATGATTATCTGCCTTTAGTCTGGCCATCAGTACACTGTTTCACAACACAAACACACACGGCTTCTGTGCTGGACCGGGGGTTGGGGGGGTCTCAAAGGACTGATGCGTCTAAAGCAGGAGTCTCAAACTCGCGGCCCGTGGTCCATCTACGGCCCCCGGGTAAACTGAGTTTGAGACCCCTGGTCTAAAGTAACTAACACCTGTTTGAGCTGGAATTCATAGAAGACAGGACACAACTGGAAGATGTACGAGATTCTGCATCTAAAATGAAAGTTTTTTACTGATCATCACTAGCTCTGTGGAGAAACTGAGTGTTGCGCATCGTGCTGAGGTCAGCACGTTTCCACCCGCTCGTTTTCGTGGGTATGGGAGGGGCTGCTGGAGACAGTGCAGGTTTTTAGAGGATTACTCTTAAATGCTTGAATGGATCAAAATGCTGCTCTGGGGTTCTTTATAGTGAGGAATGAGCAGTAGAATGTGTTTAAAACCTCAAAAAGTAGAATTTTCATGGTAGGACCCCTTCAAACTCTTTTTGACAAACTTCACATTTAATAGATTCACTGCGTTGTTAAACTGTAGGTATTAGTACAAATATAGTAAATATTAAATCAATTATTAGAACTTGAATCCTCCTATGTTTTTAGGTTTAAATCGTTTTTGACCAAAATTGACTTTTCAACCCACCTGCTCTGTTATTTGGTCCAAATGACTGGAGTAGCACAAGGATCACAACACAACTTGTCGTGTTGTCATGGTAACAGCTACAGCTTGCACTATATCTATTTATTTATATCTATGACTGCACACACACATATATATATATATATGCTGGTTTTCTTCAGCTTTCTTAATTGATGCAGACCTTAGCAAAACTCTACAAACGTGCTATAATCATGTCTGTTCTTCCCTGAAGTCGGTCTGCGCGGTTCCAGGATGTGGTTTGGGGATTTTTGTCTTTCTTTGAAACATTCTTTTCACGATTCTTTCCTCTAAACTCTTTTGAAATGATTCAGAACATTCCAGATTCTTTTGTAATGTCTGAAGGAAGTCATCACCTAGAAAAGAAAAGAATAGAAAATGCAAGTTGAGCAATGACTTGCTAAACCTGCTGTGACTTCAGTCAAAGTTTCCTCTGCACGTTTCATTAAAAACATTTCTAAAAGATTTTCTGGAATCTGTCAAAATGTTTTCCATATTTCTTTTGTCTTCCAGTCAGATTTTTTGAAAACATGCTACGGCGAAGCTCGCTCGATACGCTGGCAGACAGACACTGCGGTGCGGTTCCTGAACTTTGAGATATTTTTCTTATTCTCATCAAACCAAATAAAATAAAAGGTCCCCATATTTTATTTCTGTACTTATTTTTCCCCTCCTGGGTTAATGTGACATAGAGAGCCTTCAAACTCATCCACAGAGATGCACAGAAACACCGCGGAAGTGACTGTCATAGCAACCCTGGAGTGAGAGTGAACTGTGAACCCAGACGTGTGGACATGTCACTGATGTTTATGTAGAACTCTTCACAGAAAATAAACCTGACTTCTCTACATCATCCGTGTCTCCCATACATTCAAAGTGAGATGAACACAGACGCGCTCCATGTAGCTGTCATGCTAAAACATTAGCTGGTAGCTCCTCCCACATGCGGCTGTGGCATCAAGCTCAGGAAGGCGGCGAGCAGCGAATTCGCCCCACTTTCCACACACTTTCTGGTTCACACTGAGGCCGCTTCCTTTCGCCGTCCTTGTTATCCTATGGTGCGGTTCATACCAGGCGTGAGCCCGCCGCGGTCCTCCGTGGAAGTCGTGCAGCTGATTGTTTCTGTGTGTGGTCTATGTTGTGCGCGAGCCGCGAGCGATCCGCATCAATTCTGGCAGGAAGTGACATCAAGATATATGAGAAAATCTGCTCAATTTTCAAAATATAACCAGTTTTTCACAATAAAACACTGCGATTGACAAATGTGATCATGTTTTTGTATCTACACAGACTGTAGAGATGAATATAAACACACAATCACAACACACACACTTCTCTGTGTCTCAACAACAGATACATTGAAGAAGTGTAGATCTACTAACTACTCGACAATTGTAGTCCTAAAACAATTTACAGGGAAGCTGAAGAAAAACTAAATTGAAAAAAATAGTCATAAATTCATTTTTAAAATTCTTTTTATCAACAAAACCAAAAATTTATTAAGAAAACAAAACAAAAATAAATCTCAAAAAAGTTTCAAAAATGTCTTTTTTTCTGCATTTCTTTGCATTTACAATACATAATGAAAATAAATGTTTTTCAAATCACATTTTTTTCAAATTGTAATATTTCTTTATTTTTACAATGGATACTTTAAAGTTTAAAACTGTTTTCAAAATTATATATTTGTTCTATTTAAATGAAGCAGCCGGAAACATCTTCTGTCTCCTGCAGTCTGTGGCAAAGCTGCCCTCAACACCAAGGCGGAGTCCAGGATCGTTGGAGGCCAGGCTGCGACTGCGGGGTCGTGGCCCTGGCAGGCCAGGCTGCTGATCCCGGTGACCGGGGGGACGGCTCTCTGTGGGGGGTCTCTGATCAACAGCCAGTGGATCCTGAGTGCTGCTCACTGTTTCAGCAGGTGAGCTCTGCTCTGGTCACATGACCTCACCTGCCTGCAGCTTTTATTTACATGTAAACATGTTTGTTTTTTCAGCACCAGTACCACAGGTGTGGTTGTTAACCTGGGAGAGACTCAGATAAACAACAGTCCGAACTCCGTGAGCCGGAGTGTGTCCCAGATTATTGTACATCCAAACTACAACAGCCAATCTCAGGACAACGACGTTTCTCTGCTGAAGCTGTCCTCGTCTGTGACCTTCAACGACTACATCAGCCCCGTTTGTTTGGCGGCAGCGGGCAGCGACTTCCCCGGCGGGACCACCGCCTGGGTCACCGGCTTTGGGACTCTTTCATTTCAAGGTCAGGGATTCAACTTGTAACTCTGTCACCCCATAACGTGTTGATTTTATTAGGGTTCCATCTTTGATAGAAACTAAACTTATTGAGTTTTTGCTCAGCTGCTGCATTTCTGAAGGTTCTTGACTTCATCGTTCTCTTCTTTTTCAGGTTCTGCGTCTTCAACCCTGCAGGAAGTCAGTGTTCCCATCGTGTCCAACACTCAGTGTAGCGCTTCTTATGGTTCGATCACCAACAACATGATCTGTGCCGGTCTGACAGATGGAGGGAAAGATTCCTGTCAGGTGAGTCTCAACCACCAAGATGTCCCTTAAAATCTCCCAAAAGACTCTTAATTTCTCCTGAAAAAAAAAAGGTCCTTAAAAGTTAAAATGACTTTCGGACAACTTCTGAGGAAGCTAATGAGGTGAATAGAAATGTTCAGTTCTTCTGATCCTTAAAGAAGAATTACACGAGAGGACAAAGGAGGACTTGCAAGCTCTTGGTGGACTACGTGAGTGAGGACAGGAGCACACAGGTTGACCAGATCCTATGTAGATGTTATCTGGAAGAGATCCGTGAGTCCGTTCATCTCCCAACAATATGGACAACTTGAAATAGGTGGATCATTTCAGAACAAGAGAATGTTGTGGAACATTTTAGACTGTTGTAGATCGATGTAGACTGTTGTACACTTTTGTAGACTGATGTAGATTGTTGTAGACTTTTGTACACTTTTGTAGACTGTTGTAGACAGTTGTAGACTTTTGTAGTCCATTGCAGCCTTTTTAGACCGTTGTGGACTACTGTAGACTGTTGTAGACCATTTACGACTGTTATAGATAATTGTAAATCGTTGTAGACAGTTGTAGAACCTTGTCGACTTTTGTACTTTTATAGACTTTTGTAGAATGCTGTAGATCGTTGTGGAGCATTGAAGACTTTTGTAGTAGTGTAGATTTTTGCAGACCGTTGTTAACTGTTGTAGACCGTTGTAGAGCGTGGTGACTTTGTAGACTATTGTAGACTTTTGTAGACTGTTGCAGAGGTTTTTAGTCTGTTGTAGACTTTTATAGACCGTTGTAGACAGATGCAAGCATGTCATACACATTTTTCATTTCCCCCTGAACACGTGGGCGTTGACAGGCAGTGTAGATCCATCATTGAAGCTGCAGATTGAGCTGCTCCTCCAGAGGAAGGTTGGAGGTCTAGAGCAAAAGTGTCAAACTCCAGGCCTGGAGGGTCGACGTTCTATATGTTTCTCAACTAACCTCCCACTGAAGCTCTTTATTGGCTAAACACACCAGATCCAGGTAATTAGCAGCAGATAAGACGGGATTTCTGAAAAAAACATCAGAATGCCGACCCACGAGGTCTGGAGTCTGACACTTGTGATCTAGAGGGAATGACAGCTGGATGCCATCGCAGGAAGTCATTATGCAGCTGTCTGACCAGGAGGGGGCGCCCAAAAAGAGCCATGACACTGCAGACATGTTGGCTTGTTGCTATCCCGGGAATGACACAGAAATGAAAAAATAACCGACATGTGTGCTGTGTGCAGGGAGACTCCGGCGGTCCGCTGGTGAGTGAGCAGAGTGGACGCTGGATCCTGGCAGGAATTGTGAGCTTTGGACGAGGTTGTGCTCTACCTAATTTCCCAGGAGTCTACGCAAGAGTGTCCGAGTACCAGACCTGGATCGATACCCAAATCACCAGCAACCAGACGGGCTTCATCGTCTTCAACTGCAACAAAACTGACCTCAGTGGGTCGTGTTCTGGAGAGCCACCAATTACAAATGGCACTACCAGTAGTACCACCACTACAACGCCTGATGTACATCAAACTACAACTACAAGCCCACCAGAAACCACCACACCCAAAGGTAACCATTTGTTCTGGGAGATTACAAATCATTTCTAGTCATTTTTCAACTCTGGTTAATGTAAAAATATA
>NC_050516.1:22839428-22852330 GCF_002922805.2 Oryzias melastigma
AAGGCAGACGCTGAGCCTCAGCAGCATCACCGACGGATCTTTGGGACCAACTGGGTTTTCAGCTTCTAGAGCAGAAAAGAGGAAAAAAATGAGGTTTAGTGATAGAAGGTCCACGTCTGAAACCTCAACCGGATTCATGGAAAACTCATTCATGTCTGCTCACCTTGTTAGTGAATCCAAATCCCCCAAAACTTCCTCTTCAGATGGATTTATAAGATGGACCAAAAGGCAAATGTTTCTAGAATCAGGGCTGTCAAATGATCACCAAATATTAATTACGGATATTTAAAAGTAAGGCTGGAAGTCTTCTGTAATAATAATAATAAATGTAATAAAGACACTTTTTAGTTTTATTTGATCGTTTACTGCACCACAATGTCACAAACTTCAATAAAATATCTTAGAATGAAGCTTTTAACAGCAATTATTAGGCTAAAGATTAATTAATTAATTACAGAGCATCATTAATTAAACACAAAACATTTTATCGCACAAAATAACTAGTTACAATCCAACCTTTAGATTAAAACATACATTGCTTTCCTTCCTCATGCCGACTCATCTGATCTTCCCCGATCTTCACAAACCTGCTCATCGTCATACCTGATAGTTCCTGAAATCCTGAAATGGGGATTTTCTTCCTTGTTTTAAAACATTTTCTTCTAATTCTGCCCTCTAAACTCTTTAGACATGATTCAGAACATTCTGGATTCTTTTCTAATGATGTCTGACGGAAGTCATCATCTGGTTTCTGTTCAAAAGGAAAGTTTCAGTTCAGAGATGACTGGTTTGAATCTGTCAACACGTCAAACTTGAGCTCCATCCTGTGGAGTTTGCTGGAGAGTCAAACATGGAGGTTTCTCCAGGGAGCTTCAAAAGGATCCATCATGAGGAGTCAAACTTTACCTCTCCTGGTTTCAATTAACCTTGTGCTATCTTATGGGGTCCAGATGACCCAAACCTTACACTGAAGAGTGATCCCTCCCATGACAAAAGTGGATGAAGGTGGACACCAGCGAAAATCAAAATCAGTGGGAAAAAAAACAGCACAGGAGGCTGTCTAGTGAGTCCACTGTCTAGTGAGTCCAGGTGACCCAACATACCTAGGATAGCACAAGGGTTACTACATTTCTTGTTCTCGGAAATGTACAAATATTTTCCACTTTCTTTTTGTCTTTTAGTCAGAATGTTTTAAAAACACTACAGGGTCAAATCTGGATCAGTTCAGAGTGAATAACAGTCAGATTATAGATTTAAAAACAGGATAACTCTCAAAAACACACATCTAAAACTTGAAACTAGAATTGAAAACATTGTATGTGGATGCTGCAGATTTGTATGAATTAAAACATTTATTTTAATCATTTGAGTATTTTATTGTATTTTGTTACAGTTGAAAGAAGCATTTCTGTTCATTGAATAGATTGTGAAGTTTCTCTGTTTCTCTCCATGTTTGCCGTCGGTCCTCAATTTGGAGATGAGCCGGATTAAAAATGGGGGCGGGGCTTCGAGTTCAGCTACAAACAGAATGAAGAAGAAATGACGACACCATAATCTGTCTACCGGTGTCAATCATATCCCGGTAGCCAATAGGCTTAAAGCCCCACCCCCTCATGAATTGGGTGTTTGAGATCATGCAGGCGGACGCTGTCTAATTGTTGCATTCAAAAGTTAACTTTAATTTCGGTTTTATTTATTTCTCTGGAACAGTGAACATTAACGCAGGAGCTATTTTTATTTGTTGTCTGCAAAGACATGATAGCACAGATCCTACTAAGGGGGAAAGGTGAATTAAAATTCATCTAAACATTAAAGGGAGACCAAATAGGGAAACTGGAGGTTTACTTCCACAGATGAAATATGAAATCCAGTCAGAGGGGCGGGGCTTGGAAGCAGGACATTTATCATTTCTGAAACTTACATGGTTTGACCAATCACAAACTTCAACTGTAATACGTCGATTCAACCTGTAGGGGGCAGCACAGACGGTTTTGGACAATATTTTCAACAATTAAACAAGTTTATTTTAATTTGTCAAAAATGTGAAAATGACCAACAGACAGCACTATAAAAGTCCCATTTATAGAGGTCAACAGACAAAAAAAGTTGATTTGGGGTTTGATCACCCTTTACGGACATCCCTGACTTCCTGTTGTCGTTCAGTCTGGCTGCAGCTCAGCGTTCACCTTCATCTCAGGAACCATTCCCCGCCACCGCCTGGTCTCGGCGACGATCCAGGCGAGGCACGTCATCTCAAACACAGCCATTAGTATCAACTCGTTTAAACTGAAAACAAAGTATAAGAGAAATGGAACACAAAAGCTAAAAATGTAAAGCAGCTGTTAAAAATGTAAAATTTTAAAAACATTTTTTTAATTTTTTAAGTTTGTTGCATTTCTTCAGATTTAAAATATACATTATTTTCAAATTTACTTCATTTATTCCAAGTTAAAATGTGTACTTTTGATTTAAAAACTGTTTTCACAACTTTTTTTTTTCAAGTAAAATGTTTATTTTTCTAACACGTGTTTTATTTTTTCAAGTGTTTATGGTTTTCATAGACTGGAAGCTGACCTGATGTGAGCCCAGAGCTCTCTCAACTCTTTCACATCATCAGCAAACAGACGAACTGAGCGCCACACCGACTCCTTTCATCTGCTCCGTCTGCTGTTTGCTGATGATGTCATCAGGCTGAACGTCGGCTTTAGTGGAAGAACAGGAATCAGCCTGTAAAGCAGCCGTCTTCTGTCTCCTGCAGTCTGTGGCCAAGCTGCCCTCAACACCAAGGCGGAGTCCAGGATCGTTGGCGGCCAGGCCGCCGCTGCGGGGTCGTGGCCCTGGCAGGCCAGGCTGCAGATCCCGGTAAACGGGGGAACGGCTCGCTGTGGGGGGTCTCTGATCAACAACCAGTGGATCCTGAGCGCCGCTCACTGTTTCAGCAGGTGAGCTCTGCTCTGGTCACATGACCTCACCTGCCTGCAGCTTTTATTTACATGTAAACATGTTTGTGTTTCCAGCACCAGTACCACAGGTGTGGTTGTTAACCTGGGAGAGACTCAGATAAACAACAGTCCGAACTCCGTGAGCCGGAGTGTGTCCCAGATTATTGTACATCCAAACTACAACAGCCAATCTCAGGAAAACGACGTTTCTCTGCTGAAGCTGTCCTCGTCTGTGACCTTCAACAACTACATCAGCCCCATTTGTTTGGCGGCAGCGGGCAGCGACTTCCCCGGCGGAACCACCGCCTGGGTCACCGGCTTTGGGACCCTCACAGAAGGAGGTTGGGAGTTCACCTTGTTACTTTGTCTTTGAAAGAACAATTTCAATGTTAACAAAATGTAATTAAAAAGCTTGATTTTGTCTTGTTGATTTTAAGAATTCATCATCGTCAAATAAACTAAATTTATCAAATATTTGGACATGTTTTTGCTCAGCTGCTGCATTTCTGAAGGTTCTTGACTTCATTGTTCTCTTCTTGTTCAGGTTCTGTGGCTTCAACCCTGCAGGAAGTCAGCGTTCCCATCGTGTCCAACAGTCAGTGTAGCGCGTCTTACAGTTCACTCACTAGTAACATGATCTGTGCCGGTCTGACAGATGGAGGGAAAGATTCCTGTCAGGTGAGTCTCAACCATCAATTCTCTTCATCTCACCTGAAAAGATCCTTAAAAGTCAAAATGACTTTCGGACAGCTCCTGAGACAGCTGATGAGGTGAACACAGTTTTTCACTTTAATCCTCCTTTGAAGGAGACAATAATACATTTGATTAAAAGCGCCTTCAGGGCCCTCGAGGTCGCTGGACAAAGGACATGTCAATGCAAGATTTGCATGTTTTGGATGGTATACAGGATTTACATGAATACTTCCTGATAGTTTCTAAATCTCCACAGTTCTGGTCTTTGGAATCAACGTAAAAATAGAGGCATTTGCTTTACAAAAGAAAACTATATAAAATATAAGTTACTACTGTTTACATTTGAACTACACAAAGGGGAAGAAATTGTCAGATACGATGGGTCTAATGGGACTTTTGTCTCTTGCATTTCTTTTACACCGTCACTGACGTCAAACTGTTGCATAAAAGTTCTCATCTGAACCCCATGAGAAAACAGAATCCAAGTCTGTGATCGGCAGGACGCAGGAGTCTCTGAGGGAAGAGGGAGTAGTTCCTGTAGTTTCAGAAACTTGAATGGATACTAGGAACCGTCTGTGAGGTTATTTAGACCATCCAGACCAGACAAACAATCCAACATCTGACATCCAGGAATCCATATGAGACACAGAAACAGGTCAGAGAAAAAGTGACAGTCCCAACTGTCCCAACAGGCAGATACAGGCGCCTGCAGGTGAAAAATGGTCAAACCTGTTCAGGGCACGCAGGTGACCCGCATGGAATATCAAGGCCGTAGACCGCTCAGTGAACCCATAGAGAGAAAATGCTAATTTTGTTCCTACGGGCGTGCTGCGGGTGACGGGTCTTATTGAACACCTATGCAACACGTAAGGGTAAGACTGTGATACGTGCACGTTCCTTGAGCGCAGCTTGTTTGAATCAGGAAATGAGTCAATGTAGTTTGTGTGGACATCCTACGGGCGCTTGTGTATCACGTGCACACCCCATGCATATAGCATTTGTGCGGTTAGTAAGGAGCCGGTACTCACACCTTACTAATGACTAGAGAGTGGCGTAAGGACGCCGTGCAACAGCATCACGCATACGTCTTAAGTGTGTGTGACTTCCATTATCCTTATCAATATTTCTCAATACACTTATCACATGCACGATAATGGTACATTCTACAGTACTGTAACCCTTGTGCTATCCTAGATGGGTTGATGTTGGGAGTGGGGTCATCTGAACTTTTTTTGGATTTTTTTTTATCTTCACTGGTGTCCGTGGCAGACATGAAATCCTGTCCACCTTTGTCAAGGAAGGGATCACACATCAATGTAAGGGTGGGGTCATCTGGACCCCATAAGATAGCACAAGAGTTAATGACGTTGGGCATGAAGAATTCTGAGGTCTAAGGTTTAAGAATAAAAAAGGTGGAATTGGACGTCCCCTCCTGGAGTTTCAGTTTCGGGGGGTTCCGTTTATGAGCGTGGAATGGAATGAGGGATTGTCTGCAGTTCAGTGGACTTTGTACCGCTTCATTGTGTTGCGGAAGAACCTGACTCTAAAGATAGGACTCTGTTTACCGTTGAAGCCCTTCCCTCACATGACGGCAACGTGTGGGCTTGACAAGCACCTTAGATCACACATAGAAGTGGTAGATTTAGCTGCTCCTCCAGAGGAAGGTTGGAGATATAGACCAAAGGTGTCAAACTTATGCCTGGAGGGCTGGTGTTCTACATGTTTCCTGACCAAGGTGCCACTGAAGCACCTGATCCAGGTAATAAGCAGGAGATGAGATCTCTAAAAAAAACAGCAGAATGCCTGCCCACGAGGTCTGGAGTCTGACACCCCTTATGTTGAGGGAATGACAGCCGGATGCAATCGCATTAAGTCATTATGGAGCTGTATGACCAGGAGGGGGCGTCCCAAAAGGGCAATGACACGGCAGAATTGTTGCTATTCGGGAATATCATGAACGTATTTTAACGCCGACTTGTAATGCTGCCCCCCACCCTTTTAAAAATGTTTCTTTTTCAAAAACTATTCCCAGTTTGTTTAGCTGCAGGACTTTGATGGCAAACAGGTTCAAATCCAGGTTTTGTGGAGAGTTTGGACCGCTTGCTCATAACCTTCTGTCTGCAGGGAGACTCCGGCGGTCCGCTGGTGAGTAAAAATGACACCCGGTGGGTCCAGGCTGGAGTGGTGAGCTTCGGAGAAGGATGCGCTCAAGCAAACTTCCCAGGAGTCTACGCCCGGGTCTCCCAGTACCAGTCCTGGATCAGCAGCCAGGTCGACGGCACCCAGCCGGGGTTCATCACCTTCGTCAGCTCCTCCAGCATCTCAGCCGCTCACTTCATCTCCATGACGGTGCTGCCCGTCGTCTTCTCCGTCTTTATTCTCTTCTGAGAGCTTTGAAGAAGCTCACCAGAACTTGGAAAAATGTTTACTTTAGAAGAAATTTACAGGTGAAAAATGATTGTAATTTCACATAATTATATGAATATTTAAAAACAAAACTTTAGTGAATTCAGTTTGCTTTTATTGTCTTAAATAACTACATTTAAATCCAAAAGATTCGAACTCATTTTGAAACCTGTCTTATTTAGTTTGTCCCTCTTGAGCTTCTGTAAAGAATACATAAAATCATATTTTTATTGATTTGAGTGTAAATGACGTGAATGTGCTTTTAGCACCAATGTTTGCACTGATGCCGATGAAGTCTGTGAACTCCAACAAAGCAGAAGGGTTGCTGATTCATGGAACTTTCAACTTTTTCACTTTATTTTTGTCTCTTTATTCATTGGTGCAAATCTTTCATCACTCTGACTTAAAGATGTTTGTTTGAAAAACCAAACAGTTTTTTTTTGTTTTTCCTGTTTGTATTTTCTTACAAAAATCCTAAACTGTCTCTGTTGATTTTAAAGACAATAAGTTCAAATAAATCTGGTTTTCTAACTTCTGGAGCTTTGATGGAAAGTTCTTCTGAAAGTCTAATGATTGGGAGGGGACAATACAAAACAGTCTGTACAGTGACATACACTACTATAAATAAAGGGAACAACTAAACAACTTGATGTTACTCTAATTCAGTCAGAGTTCTGTGTAATCAAACTGTCCAATAAGGAAGCAACACTCATTGAAACAGACAACAGGTGGACATAATCGGCAATCAGCAAGATACTTTCAAAACAGGAGAGGTTCTGCAAGTGGTGACCACAGACACCTTCTCTGTCCTTATGTTTTCTGACTGAAGTTTGGGTGACTTTTTAATGGACAGTGTAGTCACTCTCGCCGTACCAGTCTACAACACACACAAGTGGCTCCGGTAGTGCAACTCATCCAGGACCGCACATCAATGCAAGCTTTGGCAAGAAGGTTTGCTGTCTGTGAGCGTAATGTCCAGAGCATGAATGCACTACCAGGAGACAGGTTAGTACATCAGGAGATGTGGAGGAGGCCAACACTCCTGCATCAGGACCACTACCTCCTCCTTTGAGCAAGGAGAAACAAGAGGAGCACTGCCTGAGCCCGACCTCCAGCAGGCCACAAATGTACACTTCTGCTTAGACTGTTGTTTCTGAGCCAATTCAGCTTGTGGGAGGGGCTTCTAGAAGAGTGGGGTAAACTTTTAGCAGATTAACTTAACAAAGTAACAGCTAGATTGCCAAAGGTCTGGAGTTGGAATGGAGGATTATTGGAACAGAGCAAAGTTTGAAGGAAAAAAAATCATTATATATTATTATTTCAAACCATGTCAAAAACCTGTTTCTGCAAACATGAAAGTTTATTTCAGGCACCATTGCAACCAAACTAAATAAGCACATGGATCAATATATAAGCATTGAACAGAAGGGCATTGGTAAAGATTCCAGAAGAGCCAAAGACCAACTCCTGGTTGACAGAAGAGTTACTCAAGACTGCAGGTAATGACACACCAACCTGCGCACAAGTCTGAATTGATCACAAGAAAGCCTATGACTCAATGCTACACTCAATCTATTCAACTGAAAACTACCAACCAGGCCAGAAACTTGGGTGTAGTGATAGACACAGACCTAAATTTTGATAAACACATTAAGGCAGTCACTAAATCAGCCTATTATCATCTGAAAAATATCTCAAGGATTAAAGATCTGATGTCTAAGCAGGACCTGGATAAACTAGTGCATGCTTTCATCTTTAGTCCACTTGATTACTGTAACAGTGTTTTTACAGGACTACCAAAAAAATCCATCAGGAAACTGCAGCTTATTCAGAACTCTGCTGCTCGGGTTCTCACAAGGACCAAGAAAGTAGACCACATCAGTCCAGTTCTGAGGTCTTTACACTGGTTACCTGTCTGTCAGAGGATAGACTTTAAAGTTCTGTTACTGGTTTATAAAGCTTTGAATGGTTTAGCACCAAAATACATGACTGACCTCCTGACCCAGTATGTACCAGCCAGACCTCTCCGGTCATCAGGATCCGGTCTTTTATCAGTTCCTAGAGTCAGAACTAAACATGGAGAAGCTGCATTCAGCTTCTATGCTCCACAGATCTGGAACAGACTTCCAGAAAACCTTAGATCTGCTGAAACACTCAGTGTATTTAAATCCAGGTTAAAGACTCACCTGTTCTCAATTTGATTAATATGTATTCAAAAGTTTACGTCTGCACTGTTTATCTATGCTTGTTTTAAATTAAAATCTTTTTACTTTCTTTTAATTTTATTTTAATGATTTGAATGATGATGAATGACATTTTTACTATTTCTTTTGATTGTTTCTTTTAATGTTTTATGTAAAGCACTTTGAATTGTCTCTGTACATGCAATGTGCTACAAATAAACTTGCCTTGCCTACACACCTGGATCGCTGAATGCTTGGAGATGTACAACATCAACAGGACTCTAAGAACCTTCATAGGAAACTCAATGAAGTTCTTCTCTAAAGTCCTCTTGACGTTTGTAAAGGTGACATCCAGACCGGCTACAGAAACAGAATTTCATTTCTCAGCCTCCTTCAAAACCTCACAGAACTGCCTGCAACTCTATCGTTTTTTGTTGTTTTTTTATTTGGAGAAAAGCTAAAAAAAACCAAAAACTAGAATGTTAAGGAAGAAAAGGTGTGGTCTTGTGATGTTAGACAGCTGATTGGTGCACCAGTTTGTTCAGCTGTGATCATTATTTGCTTACGGTGAACCGACAGTTTCAGTTCAGACAAACAGCACCAGAATGAAGATCAAGAGTTTTACCTGCGGGCTCCTCCTCCTCGCCTTCATTACCACAGGTGAGTTTGGTCGTCTCTAATTTTTGTTCAGATTCAGAGTGTCTTTCATGAACAACTGAAGAGCTTTCATAACTCAGACAGTCAGAAGTTATTAATAAACCCGACACTTCTTGTGTTCGCTGGTTTAAATAATAAAAATAAATATCACTACATTGCTAAAAAAAAATATAAAGGTTAACATTATTTAAAAAAAATGGAAAGGTACATTAAGATTTACAGAAAGGAATTACCTGTAAATGTTCAAGCTGGATTTCAAAAAGGTAAAAATGTAATTTTAGGTTTTTAAGGGCCAGAAAGATACATAGAAAAACAACAATCAACAATTAGAAACAATTTGAACTTATTTTGAAAGAACGACTTAATCACTGAAATGGGAGAAAAAAATGATACAACAGAGGCGTTGATGGAGCTCAAACTCATCTTTACAAAATGCTTTTTTAGAGATCTCTAAAAAAACGAAACAAATCTGAAGTTCATGTTGGAATGCAGACAGAACCGGTAATCAGGAGTGAAACTGCAGATCCACCAGATTAAAGAACAAGCATGAAAAGCAGGAAACTAAAGTCCCAGAAATGAAAGCAATAAAACCCGAAGGTTCAGATGTTTCAGAAAGAAAACCCTGATGGGGGACTTCTGATAGAAGGAAACCCAACACAGATATTCCATGAAAGTGACTAAAGAACAAGAAAATGAAAAGTGGAACAGAATCTTTGTGTCAGTGTCAATCAAAGCCACTGAAAACAAAACCAGAAATCCCCAAAACACACAGGCCAAATTGAGGTCAAATCCAACAGGGTTAGAAGGTCTGGATACCGATGACTGCTGTCCAACTGCTGGGAACTGAACCAGACAGGGAGGAGTCTGTGGACACCCAGAGAAGATGAAAGGGAAATGTGTAGGACTGAGAGAAGAAGTATATTTGAAAAATCTCTGAGAAAACTGGAGACAAAAGAGCACCGCGAGTCATCATGAGGTCAGGTTGAGGAGAACCAAGATGGAGAGCATAAGTGAGTTCAAACTGGAACAACTTCACCAGAGCGGGCCGAGTTCAATGTCTGAAACAGATCTGAACTGTGAGGCTTTGTTGTTTTGAAAGAGAAGAATTTTCAGGATTTGAAGGAATCTCTGATCTGAGTCCTGACCATGAAACACCTTTACTAAAATATCTGTTCTCTGTTCTCTCCACAGGAGCAGAGGCTCAGATAGATGGTGAGTTCTGTTCACTTCATCTGAGGAACAAACAACCTCCAAATGTCTAGACTCTGAAGGAACCTGGACAGAGTACTCTCAGGATGGGAGCAAATGCCTAAAAACTATACATGCACACACTGGGAGGGATTCAGGCCCACTCATCCACACAGATCTCCTTTAGATCAGTCAGGTTTGTGGGCTCTTGCTGAGAAACAGTTTGAGCTCCTTTCAAAAATTTCTATTGGGTTCAGGTCTGGAGACTGACTAGGCCACTCTAGATACGCTTGTTACGGAGCCACTCCTTTGTTCTCCTGGCCATGTGCTTCATGTTGGAAGACCCAGTCACAACCATCTTCAAAGCTCTTACTGAGGGAAGGAGTTTGATCCCAAAAATCTCACAATATATTGTCTCGGTCATCCTGTTGTTAATACAATGCCGTTGTCCTGTCCCATGTATAACCCAGTATGACGCTACCACCCCCATGCTTTACAATAGGGATGCTGATCTTGGGATGGTACTCATTATTTTTCTTCCCCAAAACACAGTGATTGGAATTCAGACAAAAAAGTTCTATTTAGGTCTCATCCAACCACATGACTTTCTCTCATGACTTCTCTGGATCAACCAAATCCCATCCCTCCTCCCTCCCACCCTCCCTCCCATCCATCCATCCATGACACATTTCATGTACAGAGACAATTCAAAGTGCTTTACATAAAACATTAAAAGAAACAATCAAAATAAATAGTATAATTGTGATCATTAAAATAAAAATAAAAGAAAATAAAAAGATTTTAATTTAAAACAAGCATAGATAAACAGTCAGACGTAAACTTTTGAATACATATTAATCAAACTGAGAACAGGTGAGTCTTTAACCTGGATTTAAATACACTGAGTGTTTCAGCAGATCTAAGGTTTTCTGGAAGTCTGTTCCAGATCTGTGGTGCATAGAAGCTGAATGCAGCTTCTCCATGTTTAGTTCTGACTCTAGGAACTGATAAAAGACCGGATCCAGATGACCGGAGAGGTCTGGCTGGTACATACTGGGTCAGGAGGTCAGTCATGTATTTTGGTGCTAAACCATTCAAAGCTTTATAAACCAGTAACAGAACTTTAAAGTCTATCCTCTGACAGACAGGTAACCAGTGTAAAGACCTCAGAACTGGACTGATGTGGTCTACTTTCTTGGTCCTTGTGAGAACCCGAGCAGCAGAGTTCTGAATAAGCTGCAGTTTCCTGATGGATTTTTTTGGTAGTCCTGTAAAAACACTGTTACAGTAAGCAAAGAAGCCCAAGCCTTCCTCTCCTCAGCCAATTCTTCCAGCTCCCCTGGGGTGGGAATGGCTAATCCTAACCCTAACCCCAGGCCAGCCGAGAGATGTCGTCTCTCCAGCAATTCCTGGGTTCTCCCAAGGGCTTCTGCCCAGTGGGACATGCCTGGAACAATTCCCCAGACAGGGGTCCACCAGGTACTTGAACTAGATGCCCGAGCCACCTCAACTGGGTCCTCTGGATGTGTAGGAGCAACGGCTTTACTCCGAGCTCTCTCCGAGTGACCACAGTATCCAGGAGCCCCCAGCCAACCTCACTATGGCCTCTTGTATCTAGGACCTCATTTTTTTCATGACCCAGAGGTCTTGACCATAGGTGAGTACAGAAACAAAGATTGATTCATTCATTGATAAATTGAGAGGTTTGCTTTTTGGCTTAGCTCTCCTTTCACCAAAATGTAACAGGACAGGGACTGCAAACAGCAGATGCTGCTTCAATCTACCAAATTTCCTTACTTAACCTCCTCCACATGGGGAAAGAGCACTCCACCCACCCAGAGAGTGCTAACTACCTTTCTTCCGTCAAGAACCATGGCCTCATACTTAGGGGTGCTGACCATCATCCCAGCTGCTAAAAATTCAGTTGAAAAACTGCCCCAAATGCATGCTGAATGTCCTGGCTCAATGAAGCCAACAGGACAACATCATCTGCAAAGAGCAGAGAGAAAATTCTGTGGTCCCCAAACCAGATCCCCTCTGGACCCTGGTTGTGCCTAGAAATTCTGTTCATAAAGATTATGAGCAGAACTAGGGATAAAGGGCAGCCCTGCCAGAGTCCAACATGGACCAGGAACAAGTCTGACTTACTGCCAGCTATGCGAACAAAGCTCCTACTCTGGTCACACAGAGACCGTACAACCCTCAGTAAGGCTCCCCAGACCCCATATTCCCAGAGCACTCTCCTCAGCACACTATGGGGTACTTGGTCAAACGCGCTCTCCAAATTCACAAAATATATCTGGAATGGATTAGCAAACTCCCACAAAGACTCCAGAACCCGTAATGAGGATATAGAGTTGGTCCACCGTTCTATGACCAGGACGGAAACTGTTGTTTCTGGATCTGAGGTTTGACTATTGGATGGACTCTCCTCTCCAGTACCCAGGCATAGACTTTCCCAGGGAGGCTGAGGAGTGTGATTCCTTGGTTGATAGTTGGAACACACTTCCTGGTCGCCCTTCTTGAAAAGGGGAATCCCTACACCTGTCTGCCAGTCCAGTGGTACGGGTCCTAATTGCCACTCAAAGAGACATGTCAGCCAAGATATTCCCACAGCATCCAGACTTGAGGTACTCGAGGCGGACCTCATCCACTCCCAGGGCCTTGCAAACAAGGAGCCTGTCAACTACCTCACTGACTTCAGCTTAGGTGATGGATAACCCCTCCCCAAAGTCCTCCTCCTCCACTTCCTTAAAGTGTTAGTAATGCCCTGGGACAAAGCTAAAATAAGTATCCAGATATATTCCATATGTTCTAATGTATCAAAAATAAC
>NC_050516.1:22853832-22861424 GCF_002922805.2 Oryzias melastigma
GAAAATGACCCACAACCCCATTACTAACCCTTTAAGGGAAGGGGTGTAAGCAGTAGGGGTGCAGGAAAAAAAATCGATTTGGTGATATATCGCGATTTTTCCTTTGGCGATACTTGTATCGGTTTTAAATGTTGCTACGGCGATATTTATTTCATTATTAATGATCGTCCTTCACAGACTTGCCTTTGCTTTCCACTTCCACCTCCGACCACTAGTTGGCAGCAGAGCACACTGAGCCTCTTTAAGCCGCAGATGTTCTATGGCTGCTCCACACCGCGGCCAAAACAACAAGAGCCTTCAAATGTTCAGCAAACCTCGCGGTTTTGGTTGTTATGAGACACATACTTTTTCATTTCTACTTGGAATGGGCAATAGCCAAAACTCCGGGTCACGTTGCTGCCAGTATCCTATAAAAACGTGGATCATGGAGCTTCGTAGCGGCTCAAGTGATTTTTCTTAGATGATTCTTTCAAAGTGGACACACATCTAAGATGAAAATTTCAGATCCCTCCATGATTTCTAAGTGGGAGAACTTACTGAATCACAGGGTGTACAAATACTAATGTGCCTCATTGTACATTCGTACAGACAAAAAACAAGCTTACAGGTTGGAATTAGGACAGGGTACCTTCGATCAGTTACCATGAGGAGTTCCTGCTGTGATGACCCGGACATCACAAATACAGCTCATCACCCCTCCCCCACTGGACACATCCAGCCCTACACCACTCCCCCCAGTCTGAAGGTGACAACCATCCAGCCTGAAGACCTGTGCCAGTCAGCGGTCTGCAGTCCTCCAGCATCTCTTCAACCTGAGCCTCAGCCAGGAGAGGGTGCCCCTCCTCTGGAAGACCTCCTGCCTCGTTCCTGCGCCCAAGAAGTCATCTCCATCTGGCATCAGTGACTACTGCCCAGTGCGCTCACATCACATGTGATGAAGGTGCTGGAAACGTTGGTGCTGGCCCACCTGAGGCCGCAGGTGAGATCTTCTCTGGACCTTTTGCAGTTCGCCTACCAGCCTCGCCTGGGGTGGATGACGCCGTCATCTATCTGCTGCAGTTCACTCACACCTGGATGGTGGTGGGGGCATGGTGAGAATCACATTCTTTGATTTCTCTAGTGCCTTCAACACCATTCAGCCTCCATTACTGGGTGAGAAGCTGCGGCTGATGGTGCTGGTGGGTCCACTGTCTCCTGGATCACTGATTACCTGACAGACAGGCCACAGTTTGTCCGGCTGGGCAGTGTCCTGTCTGATGTGGTGATGAGTGGTGTGGGAGCCCCACAGGGCACTGTGCTCTCACCTTTCCTGTTCACCTTGTACACCGCTGATTTTCAGTACAACTCAGAGTCATGCCACTTACAGAAGTTTTCTGATGACTCTGCAGTTGTTGAGTGTATAAGCGGAGGACAGGAGGAGGAGGAGTACAGGGGGCTGGTGGACCGATTTGTGGAGTGGTCCGGAGAAAATCAGCTGCTGCTGAGTGTTGATAAAACCAGAGAGATGGTCATCGACTTCATGAAGAAGAGTACTGCACCGCAGCCCCATAGCCTCCTGGGTAAGGACGTTAAGGGGTGTGACCATCGACAACAAGCTGAGCTGGACGATCAACAGCACGGCTGTCTACAAGAAGACCTGCAGAAGACTATTTCCTAAGGAAGCCGAGGTCCTTCAATGTGTATGCAGCAAAATGCTGGAGACCTTCTACCAGTCAGTGGTAGCCAGCACCCTGTTCTTCTCTGTGGTCTGCTGTGGGGGTGGGGGGCCGCATCGCTGCAGGGGACACCAACAGGCTGAACAAACTGATAAGGAAGGCTGGCTCCATCACCCTTGAAGCTGTGGTGGAGAGGAGGACCCTCAACAAGCTGCTATCCATCATGGATAACCCAGACCACCCTCTCCACCCAGTTCTGGACTAACAACGGAGCGCCTTCTCCAAAAGGCTCAGACAACTCCGCTGTTCCAGGGACCGCTACAAGAAATCATTTCTGCCACACGCAATAAGACTGTATAACTCCTCATCCCTCTGTAACAGATAACACACCAACTGACTTTTTTCATGACCGATGGTCATTACTGCCTCAATTTGCACACTTATTATATTTGAACAATTTGTTTTTATTGTATAATTCCTTGTTATCTTTTGTAAACATTGCTTATCTCTACATCTTAATATCTTCTGTAAATGCCTAATGCTGCAACAGCCTAATTTCCCAGCTGGGATGAAAAAAGTATTTCAATTATATCCTATACTTCTGTCTCCTGCAGTCTGTGGCCAAGCTGCCCTCAACACCAAGGCAGAGTCCAGGATCGTTGGAGGCCAGGACGCCGCTGCGGGGTCATGGCCCTGGCAGGCCAGGCTGCAAATCTCGGTAAACGGGGGGACGGCTCTCTGTGGGGGGTCTCTGATCAACAGCCAGTGGATCCTGAGTGCTGCTCACTGTTTCAGGAGGTGAGCTCTGCTCTGGTCACATGACCTCACCTGCCTGCAGCTTTTATTTACATGTAAACATATTTGTTCTTTCAGCACCAGCACTTCAAATGTGGTTGTTTACCTGGGAGAAACCTCGATAGACAACAGTCCTAACTCCGTCAGCAAGACGGTGTTCCAGATTATTGTACATCCAAACTACGACAGTCAAACTTACGACAACGACGTTTCTCTGGTGAAACTGACCTCGTCTGTGACCTTCAACGACTACATCAGCCCCGTTTGTTTGGCGGCAGCGGGCAGCGACTTCCCCGGCGGGACCACCGCCTGGGTCACCGGCTTTGGGACTCTTTCATCTGGAGGTCAGGAGTTCATTAAAAAGCTTGTTATGAAAAGCTGCCTCACCTTCAACAGTTTTAATGTTGCATGAAAATCTCTAAAATAAACTTTTTAGCATGAATATTTTAGTGATTTTAATAATGATATAAAATGGGTATTTGTCTCTAATTCTGTCCTGACATAGCCGCATCAACCCCCCTTCTCTCAACAGTGGCCAGCTCCAGAAACTGTTTGAACAGTAACAGTGTGTGACTAATACTGACGTCTAAAGGCTGAGATGAGAACAACAGTCAAACATTTCTCGAGTCTAAAGTCCTGAAAACTGTCTCAGTTAAAGACAATATCTCATTTTGAATTATAGTTTGTTGTTTGTGTTTATACTAAGGATGTCCCGATCAGGTTTTTTGGGCCCGATCCGATTCCGAGTCATCTGATTTTGTGTATCTGTCGATACCGAGTCCCGATCCGATACTTTTAGAAGACATTTAAAATATGAATAAATTAAATAAACAGATTAGTGTTGTTCCTTATTTATATTTCAATAACCTTCTTTTATCATTAAAAACTTAAAACACTTCTGTGAAGTAGCTTTAATGAACAAGTACAAATAGAGTAAATATAAAGTAGGAAAAAAAATACAATTTTCTTGTTATATAAGTGATAATTAGTCATGTGATAAAGTTTAGTGACTTTAGCTTTAACATCTTTAGAGCTATTGAACATTTTTGACCAAATGTGATTCCTGTCCTCATTTAAAATTCTTAAAAATAAATTGACTTTGTTTTAGCATAAAATTTAATGAGTGTTCATGAATAGCTGATATCATTATTAATTTTAATTTATTAGTTTTATTTATTTAGTTATTTTTAAGATTATTTGCTTATTTTTTAAGTTCTTAAGACATCACATTTTCAGTTTTATTACCACAGTAGTTAATTTTCTTAACTGTTATTTCTCTGTCAGATAAATAAAACAGGCATATCAAAGGACAGCTCGGGTCCTAAGGAGTTAAATCACGGCGCTAGCATGTAGCAGTTAGCAGCTGCTGTGTAGCCATCTGTCTGCAGCATGAAGAGCTTCACATTAAAAAGAAACAAAAACTTTTTCTGTTGGAATACCTTCAGAGGTTGTTGTTTGTGTTATGACAAACCAATAGAGACACTTGCTGTCAGTTTAAAGTGTTTTTAAAAGAGTTATTGGTCCCAGAAGTTAGCTTTCTAGCTAGCTTTGTTTACGTTAGCCTTCTGCTTCAGCTGCTGCCGTTTTCTGCTGTGTTTTCTGGTGATGACATTTTGTGATCTTTCCATGACATGCAGACTTCTAGTGGGGTATTTATCCGGAATGATATGATGAAATATAAAGCTCTGATCATGATGAGAATTAATGAAATATCCGATCCTGATCGGACAAAGGAGTCCGATTCCGATCGTGTCCCCAATCTTGTGATCGGGACATCCCTAGTTTATACTAAACAGGGTTAAAGCAAAAATCCACGTCACACAGCAGTTAAATCATTTTTAAATCAACCTTTGAGCATTTACAGATATTTTTGGATTGTTTTGTTGTTGAACACATCCTTAAAATTTTAACTGCTGTTTTTAACTGCTGACAAAAACTTTTGATTTGGCAGTGATCACCTGCAGTTTCGTTGTATCTTCTCTCTTGTAGGATCTTCCCCTTCCACCCTGCAGGAAGTCAGCGTTCCCATTGTGAACAACACAGAGTGTAACGCTTCTTATGGTACAATCACGAGCAACATGATCTGTGCCGGTCTGACAGCTGGAGGGAAGGATTCCTGTCAGGTACTTTCACACTTTAATAACAAAACAAAAAACCATAAGGACGTTTTTTTTTTTTTAATTTAACCTTTATTTATCCAGGCAGGACAGATTAAGAACAGCCTTCTTATTTGCAACTGTGGCCTGGCAAAAGGCAAGACCTTTTGAGAAAGAAAAGAGGAAAGAAGTTAGAGGATACAGGATACAGGATAGAAAAAAAAACATTGAATAGAATCAGAAAAGCATCAGAACAAACACATTCTAAATTATAAAACCATAAAATCATTGCATTGAGGAACAAAAACATTCATCTTTAAAATACTCATTGAGATATTTTTTAAAATCTGCTAGTGATATAAAAGTGTCCAATCTCAGAGTTTTTTGCAAGTCATTCCAGTCTCTGGCTGCAGCATATTGAAATGACCCAGAACCAAGTGAAGAACTTGATTTTGGGACTTTTAACAATAATAGTTTTGAAGTGCGGGTGTTGTACACAGGGGATGAGGTTTGTAAAAGTTGGCGCAGGTAGGGTTAAGAAAGACCAAGCAGGGTTTTATAGATTAACAGTAGCCAGTGACATTTTTCTCCTTCAGGGCTCAGAGTTTGTTTGTGATGCTGCATTGGTCCTGTAGGGTAGTTTTGAAGAACTATAGATTCTATTTTAATATTGAACTAAGTAAAGGGTGTTGTATGAAACACAGTATATGTACAAATAAATGTTTTCAAACGAGAACTTTAAAAGTTGAAGGTTTCCATGTGGGAAATATCTGAACATGGTTCAGTGGGTCCTAGACTTGGAACTGAACCAAAGAAAGAAGTTCATAGATGAGATGGAGAACGTGAACAGGGTATTGGTGTGACTTAGGAAGCAGGCAGCCAAAGGAGGAAGAGGACCAGCTCTAACCTTCTGTGTGGTGTCTGCAGGGAGACTCTGGCGGTCCGCTGGTGAGCAAAAAGGACAGGTGGGTCCAGGCTGGAGTGGTGAGCTTCGGAGAAGGATGCGCTCAAGCAAACTTCCCAGGAGTCTACGCCCGGGTCTCCCAGTACCAGTCCTGGATCAGCAGCCAGGTCGACGGCACCCAGCCGGGGTTCATCACCTTCGTCAGCTCCTCCAGCATCTCAGCCGCTCACTTCATCTCCATGACGGTGCTGCCCGTCGTCTTCTCCGTCTTTATTCTCTTCTGAGAGCTTTGAAGAAGCTCACCAGAACTTGGAAAAATGTTTACTTTAGAAGAAATTTACAGGTGAAAATGATTGTAATTTTACATAATTATATGAATATTTAAAAACAAAACTTTAGTGAATTCAGTTTGCTTTTATTGTCTTAAGTAGGGGTGTAACGGATCACAAAACTCACAGTTCGGATCGTGTCAGTTTTAGGGTCACCATTTGGATTTTACATTTACACGTCTTGAGACCAGATTTACAAAAACTGAGAGAAAAGAATTCTCTAAAATAGTGTTGAAAATACCAAATCTATCTGGAGCTCCCTTAAAATACAAATGTTCTCGCCCCACCCACCTCATATCCAAATTAAATCATGAATAAAACAGTTAAATTAATTTTTGTTATTGCTTTATCAAAACTAACTGTGGGAACATTTAATTATTCAAAATAATAATTGTTGTCTGTAAGATGTGGCGCTGCCATGCTCCCTTCTCTAGTGATTTTTGATCTCTTTGGCTTGCCGTACTGTCATCCCCCTAACGGCTCCGGCGAGTCCGTTACGGAGCGTCTTTCTCCTGTGTGGGACAGCTGCTGCTCCTCATTGAGAGAATCTCTGAATCCAGAAATGGAAACGTGTACTGATGCATTTAATCAGCTCTTCATGTTAAATAAACCTGATATTTATTGATCCGCGTCCTTCATTATTAAGCTGAGAAAAGTTTTTACAGAAGCTCCTCCCACACGCAGCGGGAGCTTCAGGTGAACAGACTTTAAGATAAACATGAAGAAGCTGCTTGAGCGCTTGTCAGAACAAAGACGATTTGAATGAATTTGTCACGAACTCCATTCGTTCTGAAAGGACAATTGATTTAAATTATGCTAGCGCGCGGTGTGCTGAACCGTGGCCTCTGATCCGTACGGACCACGGATTATCTGTGATCCGTTACACCACTAGTCTGAAATAACTGCATTTAAATCCAAAGATTCTTACTTGTTTTGAAACCTGTCTTACTCAGTTTGTCCCTCTTGAGCTTCTGTAAACAATAAATAAAATCATATTTATTGATTTGAGTGACTAAGTGATTGTGCTTTTAGCACCAATGTTTGCACTGATGCAGATGAAGTCTGAACTCCAACGCAGCTGCAGGTTTGCGATTCATGGAACTTTCAGCTTTTTCACTTTTTGTCTCTTAACTTGTTAGAAGTTCAGACTAGGGTGTTTATTTTTTGTGATTTATTCTTAGAGAAATTCAATCATTGGTGCAAAGCTTTTATCACTTTGACTTAAAGATCTTTGTGGTTTTCATTAATTTTCATTCATTTCATTTATTGATTTATAAAGCACCTTCCACCACCAGTCAAGGAGGCCCAAAGTGCTGTACACAAGGAAAAACAAAACCAGAGCACTGTGCAATAGTAAAACATAAAAAAGGATAAAAGACATAAAACCAAGTAAAACAATTTAAAAACAATGATAAAATCAATAAAACAATTTTAAAACAGAGATAAAACCACCATAAAATAGAATAAAAGGCTAGGCTGATGCTAGAAGGCTGTAGTGGAGGAACAATTCTTTTTTAAAACACTCCAAAAGCGTGATCTCTCTAATAGCTGGTGGCAGCTGATTCCATCATTCATCCATCATCCATCCATCATCATTCATCCATCATCCATCTATCCATCATCCATCTATCCATCATCCATCCATCATTCATCCATCATCCATCTATCCATCATCCATCTATCCATCATCCATCCATCCATCCATCATTTATCCATCATCCATCCATCATCCATCCATCCTCCATCCATCATCCATTCGTCCATCCATCCATCCTCCATCCATCATCCATCCATCATTCATCCATCATCCATC
>NC_050516.1:22861585-22868352 GCF_002922805.2 Oryzias melastigma
CCATCCATCATCCATCCATCATCCATCATCCATCCATCCTCCATCCATCCTCCATCCATCATCCATCCATCATCCATCCATCATCCATCCATCCATCATCCATCCATCCTCCATCCATCATCCATCCATCATCCATCCATCCATCATACCCTAACCCTAACTTCACACAGAACGGTTCCAGCAGGGATTTGAACCAGGACCTTCTCACTGTGAGATGAGAGTGCTAACCACTACACCACTGAGCGGCCCTGCTGGACCTCAGACTCCAGTTGTGATGATGTCATAGCCCCGCCTTCCCCTCATTTGTTTGTTCTGTTTAACATTTCCATTCTGCTCTACAGTCATCATCCTTCCTGCTGGATCTCACTGATCAACATTCTTCAGATTCTTCTTTGATCATGTTCAGTCATCAGGTTGATGTTCACTTTGTTGTTTTCTGAGTAAAAAGTTGCAGATTTTCTGATCAGCTGCGACTGTAAGTGAAGGTTTGAAATGAAACTTTTGGAGTTCTGTGTTGTTTTACTGCATAAATAAGTGATGCTTTCCTGCTGAACTGTGGAGTCTTCCTGCTAACGGCTGTGCAGCAGCGTCTGCACGTGACCTGAACTGTAAGCTCTGGACTTTGAGCGACCCGTTTGGGTTCAGTGCTGCGGTTGTTTCCTCTTGTGGAGTCCAGGACTCGTTCTCACCGCAGTGTTTGCAGAAAGACAAACATTAACCTGAACTGTTCTGATGGGAAACGTTCAGGAAACCAGAGTCCTTTTCTTCTCTGTCTGGAGCTCATGGAGACTCCGAGGACCTGCAGGTGTTCTCCTGAAGGTTTTACCTGAAGGTCACGAGACAGAATCTCTGCAGGGTTTACTGCTGAGAATTAAACCCATAAAAAGCAGCAAATTTCAAAGTAAAACAATAGAAAAAACCTTCACCTCTGAGGACAGACGGAGAAGGAATCTCATCTGAACTGAGAACTAACAGTCCTACATCGCTGAGACATTCTGTCATCGATACGGAAGCTCAGGTGTGGCAGAGAAACTAGGACAGGTGTGAGGCCAAGAGAAAGATTCCACTGACTCAGCATAAACCTCTGACAGCGTTTCTTCATTCTGATCGCTTTGAGTGGGCTGAGGAGCATTTAGACCTGATGTGAAGACTTCATCTCCATGTTCAACCATATAAGAGGATTTTTATCTTCATGATCTGGAACGATGCATTCAAGTGTTCAAACAAACTCGGAATCAGCAGCTTCAGACCCTGGAGCTCCATCTCGTTTCTACGCCTCAGACCTCCTTTGGTTGTGCTCTGCACTCCTTGACGTTAAGCTTCCTGAACTTCCTGTAGCATCTGAATCTGCCTCAACCATCAATCTGGCCATCACAGATACTTGTTCCAAAGCCCCGCCCCCAGTAATCGGTGATGGAGGGACATCATCTGCCTTCATTTACAGACCATAAGTCTGTGTTTCTGTGGCTCCATCTCTACGTAGAAATCTCCACCTGCATGTTTGGGAGCAGAACACCTGAGTTTGGTCTGAAGTGTCTGAAACTGCTGAGCGAGGAGCAGGAAAAGCAGTTTGTGGTTCCTGACAATGGAAATTTCCATGATCTGTTGCGCAGTGATAACATTTGCGTGTGATGCAAGCAGAGAGTTTCTGTGCTGTTAGGAGAAGGAGGACCGGCGTTCTGAGAATCCTCCCTTCAGCGCTGGAGGCGGGGCTTAGCCATCTGATGCTTTCACTCGTTTCTTTGTTCAAATCTATGTTGGGAAGTGATGTTGACTCAGAAGAACTCACCATCAATCTGTCCATCAGCTCCTGTGGAGAAAAAACAGACATGAGTTCAGAGAATCCAGCTACCAGAACCCCCCCGACTGGTTTTGTTGAGTGACGTCACGCCGGGCGAGGCTTCAGCTCCAAAATAAACAACATCTGCGTGTTCAGAAGAGCTAAACATAGATCATGACGCAGCCGCAGGACTCCAGGTCTGATGACCAAGACTCAGCAGATCCTTCAGGTGACGTTTGCTCCGTCACCGCTCAGATGAAGACTCCGCCTGGGTGGTGTTGATGTGGAGTGAAACCAGGATCAGATCTGATCCACATCAGAGATTTTCAGCTCATCTCTTTCATGTCTTCAAACATCCAAACCTTCTCCTCCTTCAGGAGGCTCCTGCTCCTTCTGCTTCTTCAGGAGGTTCCTGCTCCTTCAGGAGGTTCCTGCTCCTTCAGGAGGTTCCTGCTCCTTGTGCTCCTTCAGGAGTTTCCTGCTCCTTCTGCTTCTTCAGGAGGTTCCTGCTCCTTCTCCTCCTTCAGGAGGTTCCTGCTCCTTCAGGAGATTCCTGCTCCTTCAGGAGGTTCCTGCTCCTTGTGCTCCTTCAGGAGTTTCCTGCTCCTTCTGCTCCTTCAGGAGTTTTCCTGCTCCTTCAGGAGATTCCTGCTCCTTCTGGAGGTGTTCGGCTGTTTCATAGATTTCCTCCCGTCACACTTTCTTCTCTTTGAGAGCAAAGATCTTCAGACCTTCGATGGTCCAAGGATCACGTTCTGCTTTGAGACCTTCAGGTCAGTGCTGAGGACTCAGGTGTTTCAGCTGTCAATCAAATCATGAGGAGCATTCATGAAGGCTTTGGTTCTTTCTTTTTCAGATGTTTTTATTCCTTAACTCGATGTTCAAGTCCATTGATCTGTCTTAGCATTCCTCCAGAGGAATTTGGACTTCAGCAGACAGAACCAGGAGATGGATCTCATCATTCCCGCTCTCAGGTCCTCCCATGTGATGGGAAAGCTGCTGCTCTCCAGAACTCCCAAACACACATCGGACCAGCCCGTGGTTCAGAACCCAGCAGCTCTGAGGTCAGCCGGCAGAACCGGGTCAGCTGGTTTCTGGTTTCCTCTTGGATCGTTTTACCTTCTGAAAGCAGAAGTTTTTCTGTCTGAAGCTCCTCCCCTTCACGTGAAGTCCTCCTTTCTGACTGACTCTCAGCTTCTTCTGGAACAAAGCGGGTTTTGAACCTTCTACACTCGCGCTCACGTGCACTTGCACAGATTTGATTTCTGTCATCCTCAGTGATTTTCTTCTGAAGGAATCTGAAGCTTGATGGAGTGAAAACACAGCAGCTGCTCTGGTTTGTGAGGAGAGGAAGTTAAAGAGGACAGATTTGGTTCAGTCTTGTTCTTGAATCTAATCTACACATTTTACCTAAACAAGGAAGTTTAGAAAGATCTGGGTTTTTCAGACTAACTCAAAGCAGAACCAGCAAACACATTTGAATGAACTTTATGACAGAAGCTTTTTCAAACAGGAAAAATGTTTTTTTCATTTCAGTTTTGATCCGAATCTACAGAGTTTCTTTGGTTCAATAACTGAAGATGCAACAAAAAGAACCAGACACATCGGGCGTTTTTCTCAGGAACAAACAGAATCAGGTTCTGTTTTTGCCGCCTGCATTCGTGTTTTCATGTTTGCTGTTGTTTTCTTCTCTGCTGTGACGTCCTGACAGACAGAAGAACTGAAGCGTCTCCGGTTCGTCCCGGCTCTAATCTTCCTCCGCTCATGTCCACACTTGTTTCTAGTTTCCACATAGTTTCTGCTGGTTTTTTTCCTCTTCGTGTTTGTCGGGTTTCCATTATCGGAGCTCTCCCCGATTGGACAGAACCTCAGAAGTGTTGTGCACGTCTGAGCAAGATCGAAAATGAATGAAATGAGCTTCAACTCTAAAAATGGAGCCGAGAAGTTCAGCGCTGCTGAAACTCTAACAGCTGAAGTCTTTGAGTGATCCGTGTGGGGAGGGGTCGGCGGAGCTCAATCCTGCAGTTTCTCTCTACTCTGGAGGTTTTTAAGTGTTTTACTGGAGGATCTGAACATTTTCATCACTTTACTACAGTAAAAGTTCAGCGAAGTACTCAACCTTAAAGGTAAAAAACACAACAAATGTTAAATAACTGAATACAAACACTGGGATTTAAAGTTGAGACCTCAAAAATGAAATTCTATTTTTGATGGAACATTGGATTTTTTTCTTTAAAAAAAACGTTTGAATGGAGAAACTGTTGCAGAACTTCATGGAGATTCCTTTTTGGTTCTTTAGGGTGAAGATGCTCCAGTGGGGACGTCCTGCTCCGGTCCGCTCAGAGGGGATGACCCGGTCCGCTCAGGACGACTGACCCGGTCCGCTCATTACGACTGACCCGGTCCGCTCATTACGACTGACCCGGTCCGCTCAGGACGACTGACCCGGTCTGCTCAAACTCTAGAACCTTTCAGACTTCAGTTTGCTCCATTCTGATTCTTTAAACGTCCGACGTTCCTCCTCAGTGAAGCAAAGCATGGCGGCGGCAGCATCATGGTGTGGGGACATTTTGTCTCAGGATCAGATGGAGGACTGGTCAGGAGTGATTTCAGCTCAAAGTCGCAGTAAAACAGAACCAGAACCGATCAAACCCAGTTCCATCCGGCCCGAATGTCCCGGCTCAGAAAACAAATGCAGCTTCTTAAATCCCTGAGTCGGCTATAACGGCACTAACGGTTAATCATCGGCGGTCCGGCGTGGCGGAGGAGGAAGGACCTCTCCACCTTCAGAGACTCACCTGTGAAGATCAGCAGCAGGAGCGCGCAGGTGAACCCTCCGACTGTCATGTTGATGTGTGTCTGAACTGAGTGTGAGCTGCAGGTTTGGAGCCGCAGCTTTACCTCACAAACCTGAGGTCCAATCAGCCGAAGCCACGCCCCTCTTGTCAAACACAGGTGGGACGGAGAAGCATGTGTTTCTGGAAAACTTCAGTTCTGTGAACTGACAGCTGAGAAACAGGCGAGTCTGGTTCTGCTTCACCTGTTCAGGTAAAAGTCCACATGCAACCTTCAGAGGAAGGAGAGTCCTGACCACCAGCAGCGAGGAGCTCCACCCACCTCAGGTGGAGGCAGCCCCACGACCGTTTGGGGAGAGAAAGTTTGAGACGGACGCCTGATGAACGCTGCTGGGAGGCTGGTTTCCTGGGGGGTCATGTGACTGGGGGGGGCAGTAGAGTCACAGAGGCGTCAGGATTCGTTAGTCCAGTTCTGAGTTCCGGTTTGGACCCAGAGAGAATCCAAACCGGCGTTCAGGTTCCTATTTAATGAAGAAGAAGACGATGAAGACGGTGACGATAAATCTAGGATGACGTCTATTCCCTGAAGTCATGAAGTTAAGAACATGCTAACGGTAAAAATGGAGCTTGGTTATTTAAGCAAATTTGATTTGATTTAATTTATTGGTTCATTTCAAGCATTATTTGCAAATGTTACAAGAAATAAAATCACACAGATTAGTCAAAATCATTACAGAAATAATGAAAAAAACATCTTTGATTCATTAAATATATCAAATCTTAACTAAAGTCAAGTAGAGTTCGATCCACTGCTTGAAAAGAATTGAGAAGAAAATGAAAACTGTCACCCTGACGCCCTACAGGTACTTTTATGGACTCCACAGCGCCCCCAGTGGTGGACTGAGGTTTGAGCCACAGTGCAATAAAACATTAACAACCACAAAAAAAAATGTCCACTTTTTTTTTTTAAATCCACCAAAAACTACAATTCCCAGAGCCCCGCCCCTTCACCTTTGATGTTCACAGGTCCCTGTGGTGACCTCAGGTGACCTCAGCTGTCAGAGGACTGAATGGAGAGGAAGACTGCAGTTCAGAACCAACAGACTTTCTCTGTGTTCCTGTTTCTTCTCCGGAGCATCAAAAATGAAGATTTTAGTGGAGATGTTCACAGAGGAACGGCTGTCACCTTCTAGACATTTAGATTCAGGACTGACTCCAAAGTCACTCCGACTTAAAACAAAACTACGAGAATGTTTGCTGCTGTGGAGGTTTTCTCCAGACTTCATCAGAAGGACGCCGTGGAGCGTTCTGTGGTTCGGTTCTCAGAAAACTGAAGAGAAACTTCGGTTCTGTTTGTCTTTTCTTCAGTTTCACAAGAAATTTCCATCAAAAATCCAGGAGAAAACATTTGATCTATTTTAACTAAAAACCAACAGAAACACTCCTGGGTTTTTGTGGGAAAATACAAACAACAGAGTTTGTCCTTCAATCCAAATCAGCTCAGTTGAATCCATTAGATCCCTGTGGATCTCAGCAGTCACAGTTTGGGATTAAATCCAGGGAAATAGTGTTAAATCTGTAGGAGGTAGAAACAGAAAACTATACGACTTTAGCAGCAAACGTGTCCATCCAACGCTTCTTCTGAAAGCAAATAAACTTCATTTTCACCTAAAATGGTCCAAACTCTGATTCTCAGTTACTGAGACAAAAGAGAATCAGATCAACGACGACATTCAATATAATTCAGATTCCACTGTAGATGTTTGGAATAAATGAGTAAATCCAAGAAAAGTCTGTTCAAATAGTAGTTGATGAATCGTTCATCTACTTGCATCTGTGAGGTATTCCAGTCTCACGTGAAGCGGTTCTGATCCGGAGTTTGTGTTGGTCCAGACTTCTTCAAAGCTCTCAGAAGAGAATAAAGACGGAGAAGAGGACGGCCAGCGCCGTCATGGAGATGAAGTGAGCGGCTGAGATGCTGGAGGAGCTGCTGACGGCCTGGCTCCGGATCCAGGCCTCGTACTGGGAGACCCGGGCGTAGACTCCCGGGAAGTTTGCCTGAGCGCATCCTTGTCCGAAGCTCACCACTCCAGCCTGGATCCATGTGGTGTCGTTTTTGACCACCAGCGGACCGCCGGAGTCTCCCTGCACACGGCACACAGACGTTAGAGCTGCTGCTCCCTTCAGGGGGC
>NC_050516.1:22868559-22879583 GCF_002922805.2 Oryzias melastigma
TAGTTTGATATTTATTCCCTCAAAGATGAAGACAATTATAAAGGCTAGCTCACAACTTTGTTCTTCTCTTGTTAACTTATGTTAATTAATTCATAACTGTTTTCTTCTAAATGTACAAGTTTTATTTGTGCATTTATGATTTTTTTTCTTGTAAATTTATGATTTTTATATATATGACTTTTTTTTAAGTAAATTTGTGACTTTTTTGGTAAATTTGACTTTTTTCTTGTAAATTTATAACCTTGTTTTGCTAAATTTGTGACTTTTTCTCTTGGAAACTACGATTTTTTTTCTTGAAAATTTATGACTATTTTTTGTTAATTTATTGCCATTTTATTTTTAATTTATGACTTTTTTGTAAATTTATGACTTTTTTGGCAAATTTATGACTTTTTCTCTTGTAAACTTTTGACTATTTTTTTTTAATTTATGACTTTTTTCTTGTAAATTTATGACTATTTTTCTCTTAAATGTATGACTTTTTATGTAAATTTGCAACATTTTCTGGTAAATTTATGACTGTTTTCATGTTAATTTATTACTTTGTTCTTTTAAATTAATGAATTTTTTGCAAAGTTATGACTTTTTTGTAAATTCTTTTTGCTTTTAAATTTGACTCTTTTTCTCGTACATTTTTGTGATTTAAATTAATACATTTACGACTTTCAAATATTTATTTCAAATATATATTTTGCCCATGACTTTTAAAGTAATACATATATGAGTTTTCTGTTGTAATTTAACAGTCAGGTTATGACTTTTTTCTTGTAAACTTACAGGAATTACGGTCGTTATTAATTTATTCTTAAACTGTATCTTATTCTCGGTAGTACAAACCTCCTCTTTGACATTTTTCTTTATTTTCACATTCATATAACTCCGCGTCGGTAGAGGGCGCTCCTGCGCATTGCAGGTCTGACGGAGGAACCTGCTGAATGTTCTGCGCATGCTCAGTTCAGAATAAACGAACGGCCTGAACAACGCGAGCTAATCTCTGCGCTGTGATTACAGGTATGATAAACGTCTCTTTTATACATTTACACTGGTTGAAAGTTGTGTAAAGTGAGTTTCTGACGGAACCAGAACTTTTCGTGATGGACGATGAATAGAGAAGCTGAATCTGTAGTGTCGACTGATGATATAGCGCTTTTTCAGAGGATATTAGATCATTTTTAAAAAATATGTTTTAGGAAATAGTACGTGTTTCGGTACAACTGTTCTATATCTATGTTGAAAAAATGTTATTATACTCGTAGCATAAATGGAAAGATAAGAGAGTTATTTCTTTAACGTTTCATGCACAGGTTTTTGCGCCCGGCGCCATTTTGTTCACCTTCGTCCAGTCCCACTCCAACTTTATTTTTTATTTAATAAAATCGTTCCTAGCGATCTTTTGAGCATTATTATGCTATTTTTATAGCTAAAATAAGAACAAGTTTGGGATGTTTTAAGACATATTTTCTATCGCACAGTATTAGTTAATCAGCAAAGCTCAAGTGTGTTGTGAGCAGGACTGTTAGCATGGACGTTAGCTTGCTAATTTTCCCATCAGCCCTTTGTTTACTCCCTCTCCCGCTAACTAAAAAGCACTTCACAAGCCCAAGCCAATCAATGAGAAATATTGCTAGAGCGGCACGCTAGGCTGTTATTATGTAATGAGCGACGCCATATTGGCCAATGTGACACAGTTTAGCAGATACACAAAATGAATCATTTTGGTCGGATTTTAAAAGGAAAATGATGATCAGAACAAGGGGGTTTAATTCCTACATCTACTACATTTGTCCATCAGATATCTATGGAGCTAAATCAGGGCCAATATTATTTGGAACCCAAATAAATGAAATTGAAAAAAATATTGGTGTTTGGTTAAAAAAAACAAAAAACTGTAAAATATGCAAAAACCCCCTGCTATTCTAAAATAAACTTAGTTTTTTTTTCAGCTTCAAATGTTCTGTTTTTTAGGTTTCAAAACTCAAAATTTCAATTCGAAAATGTATTTTTCACTTTCAAACCTTTTTTTCCACTTTCAATTCTTTTTTTTTCGTTTACAAAACTGAAAGTTTCAGATACAAAACTTTTGGCCCCTCGTGGCGCATGGGGGCGGGGCTAACACGAGGACCCTTCAAAATCAATGTTGGTGGTAACTTCAGTCCCGGTGCATTTACTGACTCATAGAACTGTAATAATTACGGTCAAAAAATGGCTGTTTAGTCTGAACTAATACAGTCTGGAGTCGTCTCAAGACGGGTGTAAAAAGAGTTTTATCACATACAAACGCGCGTCCAAAACGCCCTAACTGGGCTAAAGGTTTTGTAACTGAAACTTTCAGATTTATAAACGAAAAAAAAAGTTGGAGGGAAAAAAATGTTGAAAATGAAAGATACGTTTTTAAATTGAAATTTTGAGTTTTGAAACCTAAAAAACGAAACATTTGAAGCTGAAAATAACTACGTTTATTTTAGAATAGCAAAAGGTTTTGGACATTATACTTTTTTTTTTTTTTGACCAAATACTAATATTTTTCAATTTGATTAATTTGTGTTTCAAATAATATTTGCCCCGATTTAGCTCCATAGAAATCCTTATATTGTAATTATTTTTTTCTTTATTAAGTGTAAATACTATGTCAATATTTTATTTCCTAAAGGAAATGAATATAAGATATTTATTTACAGATTCAAAGTCTAATTCTATACACTGTAGGTGTTTAGTTGTCCAGTTCATTTAGTCTATTTCTTTACCGTTGACCAGTAACTACTAGAGAATTTAATACATGTCATTGTTTATTGCTTGTGCAGTTCAGATTAAATGGACAGCAGCCTGAAGGACACAAACTCGTCTTATCTTTGTGATTTTCAGGCACCATCATTTAAAGTTCTGACTACACAGTGCCCTCTAGCCGGTCTGCTCCAGACTCTCAAAATTCATTTTGAAATCAAGTGTGAAAGCATCTGGACTCACCTGACAGGAATCCTTCCCTCCAGCTGTCAGACCGGCACAGATCATGTTGCTGGTGATTGAACCATAAGACGCGTTACACTGAGTGTTGTTCACAATGGGAACGCTGACCTCCTGCAGGGTGGAAGGGGTAGATCCTACAAGAGAGAACAAACAGTAAAACTACAAAACTGTTTATAATTCAAAATGAGACACAAATACAATTTTAGAGTCAAAACAAAAGAAACGTGTTTGAACAGTTGTTCTCATCTCAGCCTTTAGATGTCAGTATAAAACACACTGTTTCTTTTCAATGCAGACCAGCTGCAGTTGGGAGAAAGCAGGTTCACTCTAGACGGGTTGCAAATATCCAGATTTTCATGATTTATTGAAATCACTAAAAATATTAATGCTAAAAATCATGTTTTAGAGAATCAGACCAACAAAAATCAATTCAAATAAAAACTCATTAAAACTGTTGAAGGTGAGGCAGCTTTTCATAACAAGCTTTTTAATGAACTACTGACCTTGAAATGAAAGAGTCCCAAAGCCGGTGACCCAGGCAGTGGTCCCGCCGGGGAAGTCGCTGCCTGCTGCCGCCAAACAAACGGGGCTGATGTAGTCGTTGAAGGTCACAGACGAGGACAGCTTCACCAGAGAAACGTCGTTGTCCTGAGATTGGCTGTTGTAGTTTGGATGTACAATAATCTGGGACACCGTCTTGCTGACGGAGTTAGGACTGTTGTCTATCGAGGTTTCTCCCAGGTAAACAACCACATTTGAAGTGCTGGTGCTGAAAAAACAAAGACATTAATAAAATCTGAAAGCAGGTGAGGTCATGTGACCAGAGCAGAGCTCACCTGCTGAAACAGTGAGCAGCACTCAGGATCCACTGGCTGTTGATCAGAGACCCCCCACAGAGAGCCCCCCTTATAGTCAGCCTGGCCTGCCAGGGCCACGACCCCGCAGCGGCGGCCTGACCTCCAACGATCCTGGTCTCTGCCTTGGTGTTGAGGGCAGCTTTGCCACAGACTGCAGGAGACAGAAGAACGTATCATTTTTGGATTTGTGACTGTTGTGAATGCAGCCTTCTGCAGGTTCAGATGAAGTGAACAGAACTCACCATCTGTCTGAGCGTCTGCTCCTGTGGAGAGAACAGATGGTTTAGAAAAGAAGTTTCATGGTCAGGATCAGATCTGGGATTAATTTGATCCTGAAAGTTCAAAACAGCCTTTTTTCAAAATATTAAGCTGTTTATAATTTTTGACACAGATTCACATGAAATCCTTTCAAAACTAAAGACATCCAATGCAGAAGTGGATATCAGCAGTGATTTAAAGAAATAAGTTTATTTTACCTTTTGTGGTGCATCTCAGCTAGAAATTCGTAAATCCATTTACAATTAAATTAGAAAGGAAGTAACTTTGACTGTATTTTTCTGTGGTTCACTGAAAATCCTTGAATTTGTTCTTACATCTGAATTCTGGTAGAACTTACTGACCAACACTTAATTTTTAAAAATCTGTCAAAACTTTTGAGTCCTATTTTGTAAAGCTGGACTGCTTGTTGGAGCATCACAGAGTAATGGATTACTTTCCTTTTTTTGTACTTTACTACTTACTTTTTACTTTCCAGCTACTGTAGAGAGCAACAATGGAGGGCTGAAACAGCCACGTGTGGCTTCAGAGCCGCAGGTTCCTGTGACATCACTTCTGACCTGGATTAGCACTCCTGCGCATGCAGACGTGGCATTAAGAAGCGTAGTTTGGAGATTTAAAAAACTAATTGACCATTAAATTAGTCATCAAGTCTTTTAATAATCCACACGGTCGTGACTCATCGACTAATCGCGGCAGCTCTACTGGTCAGATTAGTCTGTGTTGTTTCCTTCTATCGAGAGTTCCTCATCAGGTTTTCTCCTTAAACATCTGAACTTTCAGGTTTTACTGTTTTTATTTCTGAGACTTGAACTTTCCTGGTTGTTCAGTAATCCGGTGGATCTGTGGTTTGATTACAGGTTCTGTGAGCGTTCTGACATGAACATAAGAATGAGTTTCTGCTCTCATAGATCTATAAAATCTTAATGCTGGTTTGTACGTTGTGTTTTGGACTTGTGACTTTTATAGATTTTAGACAGTGTACTTAATATTTTACGAGTGTTTTAAATTTCTTTTACGATTTTAACCTTTTCTGATCTTGAGTCACTGTGCAAACAACTTCTTAGAGGTGCTCAACTGCAACACAGCACTATTAATATTCTATGTTTTTTTAACAATTTCTTAAGCTCTTATGTGTATGTTTAAGATAAGATAGTCCTTTATTCGTCTCACGGTGGGGAAATTTCAGTGTTACAGCAGCATTGCAAATAGAAAAATTAGAACAATTTACATATTTACAAGAGAGCAAACTATGTTTGCTGTTACACTGGAACTTTTACAGAGTTGTGTGCGTGTGCTAACGTAGTTATGCAGCCACAGTGAATCCAAGACACATTTCTTTCAGAACAAAAAATAGATTTGATTTGCTTAAAAACAACTTCAGCACCTCTGTTACATCATTTACTCTCCTAATTTACTGATTTATGTTGATCTTTCAATAAAAATTCTGCTTATTTAAAACTGTTTGTCTTAGATTTTTTCTGGTCCTTAAAAACCTAAAATTATCTTTTTATTACATCTTTTTTTAAATGTTGAAATCCAGCTTGAAGATTATCCAGACAAAATATTTCTCTGTAAATTTTAATGTAACTTTCCTGTTTAACGATGTATTGATGGTTGTTTTATTATTAAAAAAGTCTGACTCATCCAGAGACCGTAAATACGAACCAGACTGAGTGAGTCCTTCCTGCTGGCATTTCAAACACGAAGTACCTGCTGGCTCCCAGAAACCAAAATCCATAGACTTTTATAGAGAAATAAACAGCTGTTAGCAGTCATTCTGTCGGTCAGAATAACCATTCATGCTCTGGTAACTTTTTGAAGTCTTGATAATCTTCATTTTTCCCCCTCACAATGTTTTTTTTTAAATTATTATTATGTCAAGTTATTAAAATTCTAAACTGACCAATCAGAAGCCTCAGTCAAAGCCCGCTGGCCCCCACCTCGAACATATGATTGACAGATTCTCCCGAGTCACTTTCTGTGGAAGGGATTCAACAAGCTTCATCCTGATTGGTGACAGTAGTTTCCATAGAAACGTTCACTCAGATCGACTCGGACCAATCAATTTTCTCTGGTTCCAAGATGGCAGCGCTTGTATCGCAGAAAAATGGTGACTAAATTGGTTTCATTTAGCTGGAGCCGGATGTAAGGCCTTTTCTATGGCTGACGTCGCAGACTGCTCTGTCCATCTCTATATACAGTCAACGGACACATCTGAAGAGATGAAAAAACCCGATTTGAGTTTGTTTTGATGTTTTACTCTGAAGCAAAGTCCCGACAGAACCGCTTTAATGTGATCCATTAAGATAAACTCTAAAAGAAAATGTGTTCATTGTTACTGTAAAGCACGGCAGTGGCAGCATCATGATGACTCTTCCACTGTCAGACTGCCAAAAGCTCTAATGATTTCCTGAATGGATTCACACAGAAACACCGTAAAATAATAAAACCAAACCTGAAAAACACGTCTGGAAGCTCAACTCAAACCAGCAAACAGAACAGATACTTCTTGTTTTCTAACAACCTCTGTCTGAATCATGAAAGCGCTTCAGTTGTCCATGAAGGACGATTTGAATCCAGACTAAAGAGAGACGACCAGACTCACCTGTGGTAGTGAAGGCGAGGAGGAAGAGCCCGCAGGTGAAACCTTTGATCTTCATGCTGCTGCTGTTTGTCTGAACTGACTCTGTCAGCTTACAGTCAGCAAGTAAAGATCACACCTGAACGGACTGGTCCACCAATCAGCTGCTGAGACGTCACACGCCACACCTTAACCTTCTGAACACTCAATTGTGGTTTTTATTACCTCTTAAAAGATTTGAAGGAAGTTCTTTGAGGATTTCAGGAAATGAAATTCTCTGCTGTCTTCTGTCAGGAAGTTGCATTTAAAACATCAGGAAGAGTTTATGGAAGATGTTCATAAAGACGCTGGTTTGACGTTCAAACATGACGTTTGGATTCCAAACATCCAGTGACTCAGACTCTTAGAATGAGACTGTTGTTGTTGTAGAGGTTATCTCCAGATCTTCATTAGACGAAGCGTCATGGCGCATTCTGTCTTTAGGTTCCTGCACTCTCAGAAGAGCAGAAGTTTCTATTTTAATTGGTTTTCTCTTGTTCTCGGCTCAATAAGTTTTTTGCCTTCATTTCATTCCCTCTGCTTCCTGTAATGAAGCCTTGTGTGTCTCACCTGTTCACCACCTTGTATAAACTTCAGCCTCTGTTTACCCTAGTTCCGGTTCATCTGGGTTGCTCCTGCTGCCCCGATGTAGCTCCATGTTGGTTCTTGGAGGTTTCTACTGGAGAAGAAGAAGAAGCTTTGTTGAAGTCTTTCATCTAATTGGTTCAGTACAGTGCAATGCTTCGTGAAGCTTTCTTTGCTCTTGTAGGACATACAGTGGATGCAAAAATATCAGTATGATGACTGCAGACACATGAGATTAAGGAAGGGAATTCTCTGTTCTGTTAAGATTTTTATGTCTCCCCAATTGTATCCTTAGTAAAGGTCAGTTATTTGAGTTCTGTCCGAAGTTACAACTTATTTTGAGTTTAAGTTGACCTCTTTTATGGCAACCTTTAAATCAAAAATGTTTGTTCATTTGGATTTAGTGAACTTTGTTTAACACTAAAAATGATCTATTTTTGGACTAAATACCTGCTTTTGGTCATGATTGGTCTATCATAATCGGTATGGAAATTTTTGTAGTTTTGCAGAAACGCTGTGGATAAAACTGTCAAGCAGAATAAATTAAGCAAAACAGGTCTGTCAATGTGCATGTTATGATTACCATCAGCTACTAAGTCATTGGGCTCACAGAGAACAACAGGAACTTTTGGAGGTAGGATAGTCCTACCTCAACCACAGAAGAGGAAGACGGATACAAACGGTTGTTTTACGCTGCGTTCACACCGACCGCGTGTGGTGCGTTCAAAAGCATAACTCTACGCAGCTTTATAAACACACATCCGGCCAGAGGTGTTCACACCAGACCAGCGTCGCACATGCTGGTAGCGATAAGTAGAAGATTCTTCTTTTGTGTTTTTACTGGTTACTAGCGCTCGTCTGCCTCCTACAGTAGGAGGAACCTCGATGTGCGAAGTCACAGCAGTGCAGATCTTGCTCCAGAACTTTTTCTTTCGCAGCTCTGTTCCTATAAATGACGTTCTTGGAGTCGTATTAATGAATCCAATCACAATTATTAACGTCTCTTTTGTATTTTGAAGCGGACAGCGCCTCACAGGCCTTTTCCACATCTGAGTTCTTGATTGGTCAGAGTTCCACATTTCTGAGATTCAGTGTAAAAAGTTCAACCAGTCGTACGTTCACGAAGGTGATCAATGAGCGCCTTGTTTGTACATAGAGCCGACTTCAAAACTTCCAGAGTAAAACGAAATATGAGCATTCCAGACACAGAAGGCTGAAGTTCTGGTCTGTTAGGATTTGTGTTGACTTTTCTCTGTGTGAGCTCCATTCCACAGAGCATTCTTGAGGTGTTTTTAAAAGGAGCGAGACTTCTGTCAGTGGTGGAAGAAGATAGATTTAAAGACATGGCTGGCTGCTGCACCGCGCTACCACTTGAATCACTTCAGAAAGCTAATGGAGGACAAATTATTGTAGAACATTTTACTGTTCACTAATTAGGGCTGCCACAAACGATTATGTCAATAGTCGACTAATCTCTGACTACTTTTTCCGATTAGTCGACTAATCGGTTCGTGCGGCGACTGGATGTAAAACACTCATCTTAACCATCATTATCTTTAAACTTGAGGTCTTTAAACTATATTCTAACTAAAATAAAGACAATAGTTAATAGTTAATCTTTTAATTAATCATACAGCTTTTCTCCTTCATTTGTTTCTGGCATTAAAACAAGACTTAAATCAAATGAGGTAATCTGAATCAACAACAGGAAACTTATTAAAAGTCTGCAATTATTTTTTAAAACATATATTTAATAAGACATGTATAAAGTATTTCAAAAGCTGATATTAACTATTTGCTCACTGAGGTCCATTTATTAAAGCAAAACACTAATAACATCTTTGAACTCAATATATACATGTAAAACCTGAGGATGCCCATATAAACAAAGAAAATAAATAAAAATGGGGAAATTTATATTTTTAAAAAGGGAGAATAGCAGGAGATGTTAGAATTTACAACAGTACTTTCATTCTTCCTACATCCACTGCACATGCGCAGAGCGATACTTCATATTTTCAGTTTGGGGGAGAACCCATCAATCTGTGTTACTTCTTTAATGTTGTGGTTGTTTTGCTGTTTGTTGTTTTTTTTGTGACTTTAAGTTCCATTTAATTGTAGCTTAATGCAGATAATGTAATGCTACACTTGTAAACTTAGCTCTGGACTTTTAGGTGAGCTCCTTCACTTCTGGGACTCGTAGTCTTAAATCGTTCCATAACTCTACAGCAGATCCGTACAGACACACAGCCTCTCTGTCTGCGCGGTGAATGTTTCATAATCCGCTCTTCAAACCGGACGACGTGATCGCGGCGCGGACTATGAATGAAGCCTTGGACGAGTGGTTCATTTCCAGTGTAAACTCATAATCCGCGCCGTCCTAGCGGCGTTTGGTTAGAAGCGCGCAGATTATGAAACGTTCACTATGCAGACAGAAGCGCTGTAGACATGGATCTGCGGCAGATCTTCTGGTTCATCTCCAAACAGCGCAGTAATGACAGCCGCGGGAGCGCTAGCTGTGTTAGCACCGATGTTAGCTTAGCTAGACGAAGCTCTCTGTTCAGCGTGATCAAACTCGGTCTCAACATGCTTCATTTTCAGGTGATCATTTATCGCCATCGTGCTTTCATGGAAGACAAGTTCTGTCTAGCAGAAATTACATTTGACACTTTTTCCTCTTTTATTTTCCTTATGTTTCCCATACTTTTTAGCTAGCGTTTTGTTATGAGACTACGGAGAACTTCCTGTGACGTCACTGCTGACCAGATTAGCACCACTGCGCATGTGTGACAAAGACAAAGGCAGACGCGGCATTAGAAAGCGCGAAGCGTAGTTTTAAGACCAAAACAAGAAAAAAACAATTAAAAAACGACGCTTCGACGACCAAATTATTCGTCGACTATTTTAATAGTCGAATAGTCGTCGATTAGTCGAATAATCGTGGCAGCCCTACATACAGTAGTTATAAGTACCCTGGAAGGGAACGTGAGGAGATTTCTAACTGTTGTATGGAACAAAAGGATATGTTCAATACAACAGTTACAACTACCTTTACATTCTAGACAGGAGTTACACATACCCTGGAATGGAACATGTTCTAAAGTTCCATACGACAATTACAAGTACCCTGGAATGAAACATTCCCAACAGGGTTCTTGTGAGCCATGATCACACCCCCATTCACAACTAGGGACAACTTAGAGTAGGGATGTCAAACTCCAGGCTTTGAGGGTCGGTGTCCAACATGTTTTCCAACCAACCTGCTGTTGAAGCTCTTTATTGGCTAAACACACATGATCCAGGATTGGAATCAGGGTACTCAACGTAAGGCAAAACTGCTAACCACTTCACCAGGATAGAATACTTCCACCTTACTGCTAATATTACCAATTAGATCCTGGGTGACATTTCCCAAGTAAAATGAGCAACTCTCATTCAGTAAACAGTTGTAATTTTTGTCTTAAAAAACAGTAATTGTTTTTTCAATTGTTGTTTTTCAATTATTTAATTATCGGTAGATTAAATTAATAGATTTAATTAAAAAATGTATGTTGATTTTATGAATAAATATTGATCCATTTTAGTTAATTGACAAGAATTTAACCAAGGCAAAAACCAGGGAGAGGAAAAACAGAACCCGAGAACGGGAAGGAGAGCGATCTAACAACAAATCATTCATTTAAATCCACAGGGAATGGGTAATAAACTGAATGAGAACA
>NC_050516.1:22879683-22880431 GCF_002922805.2 Oryzias melastigma
AGACGTGTTGATCTACCTGAGAGTTGAACAGAAACTTCCACAACTAGGCTTTGTGAAACTGTTCTGTGAGGCAACTTTTCATATATTTGCTGTTGCGTGTTGGAGAAGCTCACAGTGACGTGGTGAGGCTGCTTCAGCTGAGGATTTCACTGTGCATGCCCAGGACTTCTGCTGTAAAAAGTCAAGTCAAGTGTTTTTGTTTCTGTTTTTTTTTAAGTATATTTTTTGTGTGCTTCCCTCATGTCTCATCCAGTGTTCTGATGAGGAGGAAATTCCTCTAATCCATGTTGGCTCTCCGTTTGTCGACGATATTTAAACAATTTTGTGACAGCAGTGCGTTTCATTTTGATACATTCTCCTAATGGAAACCACAATTCCGAAAAAAAAAACAATAAAAAAAAACATTTTTGCCCTTAGAGGGGGTGGTATTAAAACAATAACCAAGATTTCCTCATCGCTTCATCTCCAGCTACACTTCTGCAGCTTGGAGCCTAAAGATGCTGAAGTCTCATTTGAGGAAAAGCCCGAGCGCAGGTACAGAAACTTAAATGGATCTTGTTGTGTTTTTAAACAAAAAGAGGTCCAGCAGCTTACTTGTTAGAATGGTTATTCATTTAAAAACCGCTGAACAGGTTTCTGCACCTGGGACTGTCAGTAGACTCTGCGCGGCACACGCTCTCCAGACAGAGCTGTGACATCACTGCAATCTCTTTTTTTAGTGAATCAAATAATAATAAAAAAAAAAAAA
>NC_050516.1:22880762-22881573 GCF_002922805.2 Oryzias melastigma
TCAAATCAACAGTAGCAGCAGTGGACTCCCAGTGAGCTTCTCCTGATGCTGGATACTCCCAATCCTGAACACAAGGGATCATAATAGAGAGCAGAAAAAAGAAGATACAAACCCTTTTATAACATTGATTGATTGGTTTATTTCAAGCATAGATTGAAAAAATACAGGACAAAACACAATTATTTCAAACTCATTACAAAAACAATTAAATTCATTGATTAGAAAATAGAAAACGAAAATAAAACACACTTATGTCACATCTTCTTCATTCATTTTTGTGATAATTAACTAAAGTCAGTAGAGTTTGATTGATTGCTTGAAAAGGAGTGGGAAGAAGCGAACTTATATAATCCCACCCCTACTTAATTACTTCATTTCACTGTTCAGCATAATTATGTAATCCGGTTGTTGTTGTTGTCTTTTTTTTGTAATTCCCAATAGTAGAAGTGCTTGTTGATTATTGATTAATCTCATCAAACATTATTTCAGTAAACAGTATCATCAATCATACATCATGTAACAGATATGCAATCAATACTCATTGATTATCATCAAAATACAAATGCAGAAAAAATAATCATTACACATAGAGATCAAGTTTTAAAGTAACAATAGAGTTCTTATTAATCATTCTCTGAAAGAATTATTATATATTTTCAGTAAACATTAATGATTCACACAATTTATAATAATCATTGATTATCTTTAGAAAACATAATTACAATAATCCTGTAATCATTGCTACATATTTTGGATCAAGTAAAGAAAATTTATACCATAGTGATTGTAAACTTTTCAGTAATAATTACTG
>NC_050516.1:22881755-22916474 GCF_002922805.2 Oryzias melastigma
TTTTTCCAAAGGAGAAACCTGACATGCTCTTGATCTCTCTGGGATTTCATCTTAGAAGACTGAATGTTTTTTCTAGAGGGGTCTTCCCCAGAACATCAGAAGTAACAGTAGACCAGTCCTCCACCAATTTTTGTAGAAGGTCTGAACTATCAGAGTCACAGGTTTGAACCTCAGCCAAAGAAAAAAGTGAAAGTACGAGTTTAGACAGTCATTCAAGTTTAGCCTCTGCAGCCCTAACAAAGGGGCCTAAATATCAGAATCAGAATCTAAATTGAAAGGACAAATCTGTCATGAAGAGATTTAGTGGTTAGAGACAGTTTGATATTGGATATAAATCATAATAGAGTAACATTCCTGTATGTATATGTAAAAAGAGTTTACTTATCTTTTCTGAATGACTTTACATGTGACCATTGGCCAAAACATTTAAAATAATTTTATGGTCACATTTGATAAAACCAGGGCCTGAAATTCATTGTGTTAAATGGAAGAATTCCCCCTTTACTTGCTTCTCATGGGAGGATTTCTGCACTTTGACTTTTATGTCCTGCAGAATGCTCCACAGCTGCTTCTCCAAAATCGTATGGAGGATATTAAACGAGTCGTGGATTATTTCTCTCTGACAACCCGGTCATAGTTACACGAAGGTTACAAGTACTTCACTGAATGCTGCTTGTTTGATTATGAAGGTTATTCAGATTTTCTTCTTCTAATTAATGCTAATGCTACCACGAGCTTTCCATGACGGGGATGAGACGTAGAGCTGTAGAAGATCTTTTCTGACCAGTTAAAGTTGATCACATTTCCATGTTCACAAAAATCACTAAAAACAGAGCTAAAGTAAGACGATTTCAACGCGTCTTGCAATAAAGAAAAACTAAATGTGGCGTTATTAAGCCTTGGGCGCAGTTAAAACAGTGCAGCCAACATGCAGCAATGTGCATCTGCATCTATTACATGTGGCCAACATGAATTTCCGTCAGTTCTTAAAACACTTGCGAATAACATTAAGCAAAATAGAACCGGGTAGAATAATATCTGCTCAAATGAAAGGTTGATATTTTCAATAAAACCTCAAATATTGAAGGATTATTTCAATTTTGTATTTAAATTAGTGAAAAATCTAAGACAGAAATGAGAATACAGTTCGGTAGAACATTCATAAAATAAATATTATACATTTTTCTTTTGAAATTGGTAAGGTTACCTTTTATTATTTATGTAAAACTGGGCTAAACAGTGTTTAGCTGTCCGCATTGCTGTTCTAAACTCAAACATCGGGAGTATATTCGCATTTTCTGTTCTGTTGCCATTTTGTCTGACATCACTGTGAAAATGTTCTACTGAAATAAACTTGTTTAATTCTTGAAAATATATTCAGAAACTGTCTGTGTGCTGCCCCCTACAGATTGAATCGAGGCAGTAGAGTTTCAAGTCCCACGCCATGATCTGCAGCTCCAGTAATGGTAACAGTCCTGACCCAAGCCCCACCCTGACTGGAGTTTCAAATTTCAGCCGTGGGTGGAGTCAGCCTCCAACTTCACTGTTTGGATACCCTTTAAAGGTTTGTTTGTAATTTAGACCCATTTAAATCTTCAAAAGTCATATCAAATTTGCAAAAAATTAACCAGATCCCGATATTTCTCCTCAACAAATGGTTGAAAAGATTTCACAAGAAAGACAACATGACCCAATATACATGTTTTAAAAAATGTTGCTTTTTATTGTGATAAAATTGCTTGAGTGAAAAGAAAAAGCAAAAGACGTTCAGTGGGCAGGATCCACAGTCACTCTCTGATCTGGAACATTGACCATAACTCCCCTCTTCCTTCTGCTGGTTAGCTTTCATTCATATTTTCTGATTAGTGGAAACTCCACTTCCTCCAAACAAGAATCTTTATGATGATGCTGCAAAGAAGCCCAACTTTATCTCAGCTCACAATCTGTGTATGGAGGACCACATGAGACAAATTGAAATAAATATATACGACATTAAATTATTAAATAAATGTGTCAGTAATTATTTAAAATTGGTATTAAATAAATAAAAGTGGAAATCAATAAATAAATGTTTAAATATATGTGGCATTAAAATATTCAAATAGTAATTAAAAAGCACATTTAAATATTTCATGACATATTTTACTATTTCATGGCCAGTGTGGGCCAAAAGAAACAAATTGAAATAAATACATACACCATTAATATTAAATATATTTATTTCAATGTGTCCCTTGGAGCCTACAGTTGCCATTAAATAAAAAAAAACGTCCTGAAATATTTAAATGTCTGTTTAAAGGTTATTTTAATTTTTCAATGCTATACACATTTAAACATTTATTTATTGATTTCCAGTTGTATTTACTTAATGCCAATTTAAAAAAAATGATGACACATTTAATAATTTGATATTAAACATATTTATTTCAATTTGTCTCTTTTAGACCGTACAGGACCATGAACTAAGTAAATGTGTCATAAAATTTTTAAATGTGCTTTTTAACGGCCATTTTATGGCCACATATATTTAAACATTTACTTATTTACTTCCACTTTTATTTGTTTAATGCCAATTTCAAATATTAAATGACACATTTATTTAATAATTTAATATTGTATATATTTATTTCAAATTGTCTCATTAAGTCCTCCATATATGCAGAGCTGCCCCCGTTTGGGATTCTATTCAGATGGAGAGTAAAAACAAAATCTGACCACAAAACATTCAGGGTTCTTCCTGTATTTCATAGCATTTTCCTGCTAGAAGGACGGGTGGGTGTGTTCTGTTTGGACCAGCCAGTGGCCCAGATTTCCCATCGATCTGTTTCTCACTTTGAGAACTTCAGCATCTCTGCAAGAAACAAACATAAATCCAGACTGAGGCTGAGGAAGAGGAACATGTGGGAAGGGTTTGTGATCATTCTAATGTCTGCATACCTTCATCAAGATCAATGACTTTAGGCGGGGAGCTAGCTAGGACCTTTTCCTTTAGCAGATTGTTCTTGTAGTCTAAACACAAGGAAATAGTTCAGATATATGCTCAGTTGAAAGACAAACCACAGCTGCTGATGCAGCAAAAGTGAGAAACGCCCCTTTAAGGCCTCCGACAGACGGCTGAAAGTCACAGAGGAACGCTGAAAGGGTTGACACCTGAAACTCACCAAACCTTCTCTCCTCCTGAGCGTTCGCCTCGGTGACGTCCATCTCACACTCGTCTGAGCGGCTGCTCGAACTGCCACAGGAAGACGTTAATTGACTTCAAGGGGAACACGATAGTTCTGGGTTTGGTGCTGATACTCACCCCATTGATGACAGCGGATGTGACTCTGAAAAGAAATAACATTTGATGAGAAAAACAGATTCACAGAAACTAGAGCCTCCTTGGTCTCCTTAATACACAAATTAAGAAAACAACACACTTAAAACTATTTAATATCCCAACTTTTTGTGCCAGAAAGAATATCCTGCTCAATTGGATTTCTGAGAATATCAGCAAGGGTCAAAATAGTAATAGACCATATTTCCTTAGACCATTTAACATGTGTAGTACACTCCACAACTCTAAAATAGGGAAGTCTTTTTAGAACTATGTATGTATGTAATATGTTGATGTCTTTGTAATTCTTTATAGAGTTTTTCTCTGAAATAATCACCAGTTCTGATATAATAATGAATTGCGGCTATTCAATAATTATTATATGGAGAAATGTAGTGTATGGGGTGCCGTCTGTCAATCTACAAAGTAAAATTTAAACATAAATATTTTTTGATATTTAGCATGTTTTAGGAGAAAGAAAAACTGGTCTCATTAAAAAAGAAACAATATTTTCATCTTTTAAATCATGTTTTTAACATGTTACATTTGCTAACTAAATATTTAGCTAGCAAGCTAAATATTTAAATTTAAACCAAATGTTTATTTATACATTAAACAATTAGTTTTTCCAAATTGAATATTTAGATATGACCTAAGTATTTATTTTCCAAATTAAATATTTGAGCTCTATAACTAAATATTTATTTGTTAAATAAATATTTAAATACAAACTAAACATTTAGATAAGAGCTAAAAATTTTAGCTTCGTTACAAAATATTTAGCTTGGATCTAAGAATTTAGTTTAAAGTTAAAAGTGAAATATTGAGTGTTTAAGAAAGTATTTAGTATTATTTTTTTTACTAAATATTATGCTTGGAACTAAATATTAAGTTAAACAGCCAAATATTGAGTTTTTAACTAAATATAGATATTTTTTAATTAAATATTAAGTTTAGACCTACATATTTAGTTTGAAGCTAAATATTATGTTAAAAAGAGATATATTTGGTTTTTAACTAATATTTAGTTTTTAAACTACATTTTTTAAATACATATTTAGCTTGGTTCTAAATATTTAATTTGGAGCTAAATATTGGGTTTTTAACTATTATTTAGTATTTAACTTTTTTTTTTTTCACAAAATATTTTGCTTGGATCTGAATATTTAATTTGGAGATAAATTTTGAGTTTTTAACTAAATATTTAGGTTGGATCTAAATATTTAGCATATTTAGATCGCTTTTTTAATATTCAAGTTAAAAAAAACTAAATATTGAGTTTTTAAGAAAATATTTTCTTTTTCACAGTTTTTTTATCTAAAATATTAAGCTTGGATCTAAATATTTTGTTTGGAGGTAAATATTAAATTAAAAAGAGAAATATTAAGTTTCGAGCCAAAATGTTTAGTTTTGAACTAAATATTCATATTTTTTACTAAATAGTTAGCTTGGATCTAAATATTTAGCAAATAGTCAAATTACTTCAGATAAGCGAAGTGGACTACCAAAATAAAAGCTGGATTTTGCTCAGTCTGAACTGATTCATGCCAGAGTTTTCACCCAAGTTCTTACACTCATTCAAGACATGTCCAACAGTCAAACCTTTAGTTCTAAGCCGTCGCACGATGAAGATGATGAAGAGTGCGATGAAAGCCAGCAGCAGCAGGGAGGTGAGCATGTAGGCCAGTGGTAGGATGATCTGGTGTCTTTGGTCTGGTAAGATGACATTGATGACCTGAGGTTTCTCAGCTTTAGTCGTGTCTGAGGGTTAAAAACGAAAAACAGTTGTTTTTGCTTTTTGACACTTTATTCTGGAATCTCATCTTTTTTAGTAGTTAAATATAATATCCCTCACAGTAGGCCTACGAACTAAACACATCATGGAAGGAGCTGAAGCTTTGAATCCCAGTCAGACAGATCTTATGATGTAGAGTAAGTAGTTTTTTAAGCAGCAGATCACATGACATGACCTCGCTGCTTTCCTGCTTCTCTCCACACGTGTGACTTCTGCTGTGATCTGACCTTTCTTTTCACATGTGCATGAGACTGGAGTTGGATTATGTCAAGGAAATAAAACAAAATGAAACTAAAGACAACAAGCAACAGTAAAATCTACCTAAACAATCAAACTTAGGATAATTAGTGATTAATTGGATGGAAAATATTTACATACACATGTAAATAATTCACTTATAATCACTCCTTAATCCATATATTAGCTCTTAAACACACAGTACATGACACAATGAAACCATTAAATATTAAGTTTGCCAAAAAAGAGTTCAATTAATTGGTTAAAAGGGATTGAGAGGAAGTGAATCTATGCAAAATGAGCAGGGATTAGCTTGTTTGCTTTTACTGCGGATGAGATGTGGCAAAGTCAGAGGAAAGCCTGGTTTCATTTAAGTTCCATTAAAAAAATAGAAGTGAAGTCAAGAAGCAGCTGCAGACCTCAGACTCCACATACTTGAGCCAAAACTGGATCCAGACTGGAGTCGTGCTGTGATTTACTTTTCTGGGCATGAAAACATAGAAAGGAAAGGGTAAAAAAATAAAGGAGTGGAGGAAAGACAGAGCAGGGATGGAATGGAGGAGAGGAGCCAAGGGAGAGGAAGAGGAGGTTTAGAACTTTCTCGAGGGGCCTATCTCTCACAAGAAGACCTTATCTCAGCAGCCAAAACACAAACTTTCTGCTCATACAAGCTCCGTCTTAGTATTGAACATGAAAACACTCCAAAAGACATCGTTTGTAACATCTGGTGGAAACATTTCTGCCTGTGCTCATGTGCCCTAGTTACACAAGAAAATAGATTAGAAGTATCTCTATCAAAATACTTTCACTTATTTTTATGTTTCAATAGATTTGTCAAAAACGAAGCTTTTTCTTTACAGCAAATGTCCCGTTTTTGTCCATAAAAAAGGCAAAAGTTGTACTTTTTTAAACATCAAAGGGCAAAAGTAAAAATGAATGGATTGTGATGGAAATCTAGCAGTGCACGGTGAATTATTGGAGAAAAGGAAGCTGTAACTGGATACGTAGCATTACCTGCGATAATGCTAGAGCGAATGCTGCCAGCTGAATATGGCTACAGAAGATGCCAGGATAGCTGAAAATACTGTAGCTGATGGCTAAAAAAACTTAAGCTGATAGCTGAAAACACTGTATCTAAAAGCTGAAAGCTTGCCAAAATATTAGTTAAGATAAAAAATGTGCCAAAAAATATGTATAATTTTGACAAAACAGCTAACATGATGCTAAATAGCTAAACTCAAAATTTGCCAAAATAACTTCTAAAAAGTCAAATTTTGACAAAACAGCTAACACAATGCGAAAATATAAGCTAAACTCAAAATGTTCCTAGAGACCTTTAAAAAAAAGTCTAATTTTGACAAAACAGCTAACATGACGGTTAAATATTTAATAAACTAAAAAGTTTCCCAAGGAAATATAAAAGGGTGTAATTTTGCCAAAACAGCTAGCATAATGCTAAAACATTAGCTATAAACTCCAAGTTAGCCTAAAGAACTTTAAAAAAATTGACAAAACAGCTTGCATATTGCTTAAATATTAGCTAAGCTTAAAATTTGCCTAAACTTTTAACAAGTCACATTTTGAGAAAACATCTAGCATCGGGCTAAAATTTTAGCTAAACTAAAAATTGGCCTAAAAACTGGTAAAATGTCTAGATTAGCTAAGAACGGCTAGCATGTTGCTAAATTAAAAGCTTAATTCCAAATTATTCTAAAAAAACCCTGAAAATTTTAAAGTTTGGATTGTGTCTCTAGCTGAAATATGCAAAAGTTCCCAAGTTTCAAAGTGCACAAAGTTTTTAAAGGATTTGAGCAATTTCACATTCACTTCCTATGGGGCATTTTTTCCTCAATATTTAAAAAACTAAAAAGTTTATCGATACCAAAAATACAAACAGTAATGTCCTGAATGAGTTGAGCGGTTTGATGCAGAGATTACTCAAATCGCTAAATGTGTGATTGTTTAATGTGCCAAAAAACATACAGAAAAGAGCAGGAGAATCACTATAGTTTGAAGTCTTCACACAATAAAAGAAGAAATAAATGTGTGCAGACGGTCAAGCCAAGATCAGCAGAGCAGAAGTCAGTTGAGGAAAGTGAAAAAAAGATGGATTTAAAACTTGGCTCTACTACTACAGGGGAAACATTTTTGCTGATAAACAGGTATTCGTATAATCATGTGTGGTTCTGCCACTGTAGTCCTGCTTATACAGCTCAGAGAGCGGAGGATTACTGGTGTGGGTAGAGCTGGACTTTACTCAAATCACCGTGTCCAGGAGGTTCCACTGAGATGAGATCACTCTTCTTTGTTTTTTTGCACAAACTTATGCAACTATAATGTTATCCCATTTTGACATAGCTCCCATAAATGTCATGTGCACCAAGGAGTTTCTCCTCATTTTAAAGATACTAAAAATGACTAGTTTTTAAGAAATATTTTCTCACACCCATTATCTCTGGATCTTGATTTGAAGTTAAAAAGCTGCAAAAGCCGATGATGGTGTAAGAAGCTGAGGATGACTTGGAAAGCAGAGGGTGGACATGTGTGTGTTTGTGGTTTCAGAAGTCTGGCGTCAAATCGGCTGACGGTGCAAGAAAATAAAGCCCTCTCCCTCATGAAGCTAACAGAAACTTTCATAAAGAGGTGGGATTTTCCCTCTGCTGCTGCTCTTTGGTAAGTCTAGGAGACATGGTCAGGATAAGACGGGGTAAAACAAGAGGGAAGTAAAAAAACAGATGTTTTTTTCTCCCCGCACTGTACACAGAGCTCAAATGTACAGATTGATAAAACACATGTTCTGTACGTTTGTTACCTTTCTCTTCAGCCGGCAGGGCTTTGACGGGCTCTCTGGACTCAGTCGGCGGCTGAACTGTGACCTGGAACTCCCTTCTCTCGTGTAGACCGCAGTAGTGATGGTGAAGGTGGCAGGAATACATGCCCTGGTCTACAGGCTGACAAACATGTGGAGCCTTAAACACTTACATTTTGGGGGTTGTAGCTAAAAATGTTTGAATGAATCGAAAGGAAAACCAGCACTTCTAAAATAACAACTAAAGCTGAGTTACATATTCAGATTCTGATGTCATCTGCTGTGGAGGAAGATGTTGTTTTTCTGCCAAATCATAAAAATCAGAAAGCAGTAAAAAAAAGATCCCTCCTGTTGAGTAAACTGTAGAGTTGGGTATCACCAATAATTTACAGAATTGATTTGATTCGATACATCAGTGCCTTGATTGATTCAATTTCGATTTTTTTTTCTTCGATTCTTTTGATCCAGTTAATTCAATTCAATTTTGAGTTGATATATTTTGACATATTGTTTAGAAATAAATTAATAATCAATTTATCTTTTGAAGATATTCATATTAATCTGGTTACAGGTTACATAGAAAAGGAATTGGTGAAATTATAATGGGATTGTTAATAGCATACAGTGTTACATGGATTCTCAAACAGAGAAGCTCCAACAATTATTCTGCCTCTCCTGGAGGGTGTTTCAGTTTGGCCACTAGGTGGTGATAGTGGTTTAGCATTAAACATTATTCAGAAGAAGAAGAAAGAACGAGCAAAAAATTGTGTTTTAGGGCACAAATTGTTACTTCCAAAAATATTTCCTCAGAAAAGTTTGAAAATGTATGCCTGTGAGCTGGGGATGTAACGATTCAGTCAAGCCATGATTTGATTTGATTCATAGTTTTAAGTCACGCTTCGATTTTTAAAAACATTTTCTGATTTTTTTTAACAATGAATTAAAGGTATTTTATGCCCAAGTATGTTTTCTTTTTGCCCCTTACATCCAACTGTCTGTTTTCCTACTAACAGAAAGGATTCAATAAACAATTAAATTAATTAAATGAATTTCCCCCCAGGGGATTAATAAAGTATCTTGATTGATTGATTATACATAATATTAAAATGATCACCAATCCTCTGTTCATGTTGTGCTCCATGTGACGGACCGCTCCACACCCACGCCCGCTCAGCGCAATCCTCCCTCAGCCGCTGAGCGCACAATGAATGTTCAACCTGGTTCAACACTTGGAAGCATAATTGCAGCAGTGCAGCACAATGACCAATCAGGGACCTATATTTTTGAGTGATGCGTGGGTGGTGTCCGCTTCAAAGCACCGAAGGGCCAAACATGATGACAAAAGAGAAATGAATCATTGCTGTTTGAACCAGGTTGGATTAATAGGACACCCAGACAGACATTATATCTCCTCTAAAGAATCTCCTCCCTGTCGATACCTGTGTGAGCGCGCTGTTATAAACCCGCATAGAGTGAGTTCTTGAATGCACCACATGAGGCCGTTGTGTAAGCACGTTGAATCAGGTTAAACATTCAGCACTCAGTGCATGCCCAATTTGTGCGGAGAGCTCGCAAACAAACTTAAAAACTTGCGTAGCAACACGCAATCCATGCGCAGAGGCCAAGAATTCTGTTGTGCGCACGTTTGCATCGACTTTTCATTGAAAGAGTCTGCTTGATATGCAGCCGCTGTGAGAGCACGCACACACAGGCGAACCTGCCTGGAAAGCTATCATATAGATTTTTAATTTTCTGCATTGATGAACATGTTTAATTGTTTTTTTACCGATTCCCGAAGAATCATTACATCCTTACTGTGGGTATATAAAGATGTTCATTTAGTCAGCAATGTATGTTTAGTTCAACCAAGCATTAGCATTAGCCATTATATAGGAAATCCCATTATACATTAAAATTTAACTTTAGCACTATGCGTTAGATCGATCTCTACTTTTAGAGATCTACTTAAATGAGCCATACCATGAAAATTCTACTTTTTGAGGTTTTAAGTGCATTATACGGTTCATTTCTTTCTATAAAGAACCTCAAAGCGCTAATTTGACGTCAGCGTGATGAGGAAGGAAGAGTCTGCTCTGCCAGCACCGTCCTCAGTCTAACATCAACACTTTTCTGTGAATTTTATAACAAAAACCATCCCAGAGTCCTTCTGTATTTAAATTAAATTCTCTTGCTGTGCATTTTATTAAGAAAACAGCTGAAGCTGTCAAGATCCACTTCTTTTGTTTGGCTTTTTGCGACAAAAGGGGAACATATGCTTTATATTTAAATAAAGTTGTATTCCAGGAATGCAGTTACTGTGGCCACACACACGTCTGCTCCCCAAAGCGAGCGTCTTCTACCATAAATACTGTTCTCCAGAGCATCCCAACCTGACTTCAGTCTGCTGTGTTCGCCTCAGCCGTACCTGAACGTCTCTTATCGTAAGGGAGAAGTCTCCCACTGCAAAGGCCTGATTGCTGATGTTCATCTTCATCTGCAGGAACAGAGGTCCGTAGCTTCGCTGCTCTCCAGAGGCGTACAGGTCGACCAGTCGATCGGCTCGGTCATGTCCGACTCCTGGGGACTGGCGGTCCCAGTGGACCACCTGGAGAGATTCTTAATGAGCACATCTACAAATAAACCTCATCTTTATCTAATAAAACTGACCTGTTGGTCCTCTTCGTTGCTTCGGTCAATCCAGACTGACCGTCTATTGATGCACGGCAACACCACGGTGCTGCCCAGCAACACCACGTACACGACCTTCTGCCCGTCCCAGAAGCGCTGCTCTTTACGAGCTTTGGGGGAAAACGAGAGCCGGGGCAGATGTCAGAGTAGACATGAGTGCTCAACAGATTACCGTCTCACAGATACATACGAGATTTGGTGACATTCAGCTGGATTCTGACGGTCTCTTGCAGGTGGCAGTAGAGATGATGGAGGTTACAAGAGTACAAACCTCTGTCATTCTGTGTTATATCTGTCATTGGAAAAAGAAAGAATAAAGTAAACCCGTTAATCACAGTGGATATAGCTATATATACCTTGTATTCAGTATTTTACATATACTTTGTAGTTTCGTGTATGTATAAATAACATATTTTGAATGCATTTTTCATTGTCCCCAAACTACTTGAGCACAAATAAGAGTTTCTAGGCCCTAACACCTCATTTTTTAACCAAAAAAAAAAAAACTAGTATTCATAGGAACATATTATAGGCAAAAAAATGAACCTTTGTTCTGGATAGACTAAAAAAAAGCTAAATGTGATCAAGAACAGATTAATTCTATTAAGAATTCTAGGATTCCTATTAGCTAAACTTGAGTTTGGTAAGGGACACAATTATGGGGATAAAAACAGTCTCACCCCAATTTGTGCATGGGTAATTCTTGATTTGTGCCTAATTTAGGATTTGTGCGCAATTCTTGATTTTTGCATAACTTAGAATTTGTGCATAATTTAAGTTTTACGGGTAATTTGGGATTTTTGCACACCTTATTTGTTTATTTGTATTCTTGATTTGTGCATAACTTAGGATTTGTGGGTAATTTAGGATATTATTCACAATTTAAGTTAAAAGTGGCTGATAAGAAAACTGATGACCCAGGATTCTAGCAGCATTTAAATGTATCACTTAGGCACAAATCTTGGAGACTTGAAGAGAGTCTCATCATATTTGTGTGTAAATGTGGTTTTGTGTGAGTGAATCAATTGATTGGTGCGTACTTTTTTTTAAAGATTTGCTTGTGTAGTTAGTTTTAGGCTGTTGCAATTTTAATTTGTGCATGTGCAAATTGTATTTTGCATTATTTTTTATGTTGTAACTTTTGTACTTATGCACAAAATGCATTGTATGAGTTACAAATCAAGAATTATGCCCACACAATCAGGGTGAATCTATTTTCTCTCCATACAAAATGCCCCCACGCACACACATGGGAAAAAATATGTGTTTAACCTTTGATGGCCAACGAGAAGTTCCCATCTTTGAAGGCTGTGGGGTTGAGGGAGACCCTGCCCAGGTTGTAGGAGTTGTACATCCTCTGATCACCTGCAGAAAACATGTCCACCACCCTCTCCATGGTGCTGTGCTGATATTCCCGATACACGTCCCAGTGCACCACCCTCTGTCTGTCCCTCACCCTGTCTCTGGTCCACACCATGCGGCCGCTGACACACTGCAGCACTATGGTGGAGCCGGCGCGCGCCGTCATGTTGTAGCCAGCCACCACCACGCTGCTGCTGCTGCTGTCAGACTGACATGATGCTGATGGTAGAGGTTTCAGTTAGTGATGATGAAAATCTAAACAAGAGTGAAACAAACAGATACATACCTGCAGAGAAGAAGAAGGCTGCAAAAACTGAAATCGAAAGAAAAGAAGAACTGCTCGAATCATTCACCTCAATAGATATCTTTATTTCACAGTTTCTTTAATATTTTTTTTTAATTGGCACTAAAAAATAACACAAGAATGAGATGTTTGCCTTTCTCTAAAAACATGTGGAGGTTGTTAATTTAATCCAAGCCAAAAAGTTTGTTTAAACTGTCTTAGTGGGACAATGAAATGAAGGAATCCAGAACCAGATGGACGTTTCTTAAGCTTACATTTGGGATAAATATTTCCCCCCTTCATTCTAAGTCAAATACCTTCCAAATGTTCAATTAATCAAAAAGAATAGATCAAAGTGAGAGAAAACTGATATTTTCTGAAGTTTCATGTTTGCATGCAGAAGAAAACTATAAATATTCCCACGAAAGAAAAACATTGCTAAACATAATCTCACTTACTGTGTACCAGGAGCGAAAACGGAACAACGATTTTCTTATTTTCCATCATCTTGATGACAGCTTTATGCAGCTAGGAGTTTTCTCTTCTTATTCACAGAAAATGTGTCCCATTTCCAGAGCAGCAAAAGTAGAAGCAACAATTCTTTTAGTCAAATTTCCATTAATCTCTCAAAAGCGTCCACAGCGAGTCAGAACAGAATCCAACTGGAAAATGCCCTGGAAAAACCTGCAGCTGCTGGACTGGTACTCCGCCTCCCAAAACTCCCCAACTACAGCTGCAACATCATCAGGAATGTGCACGAGGAAAGTTACAGTTTCTTTTATTTTATTTCTTTTTAAAAGAAATGTGTACTTCATATTTCAAACAATAGTCTATTCACATGTATTTCTTTGTGAAGTACTTTGGTTAAACAGTGTTTATCGTGGATCAAGATTCCAAGATGTTATTTATTGTAATCTCACATAAATTAATATATTCAAACTTTTTTTCCTTCCTTTTAATACCAGCAAAAATGTTATCAGGAAATTATAAAAAAAAATATATTATAATACTAAAAATGAATGTAACTTCCATTGACTTTAAGACTCACGAAATCAGCTCTACTGCGACCCCAAGTGTTCAATTCCCACAATAACAAGCAAAGAAGACAGAAGGATTTGATCTTCTGTTTTGTTGCTTTTATTTGATGTTAGTTATTTTTTTAATTGACAGACTAGACATTACAATCCATGGTAATAAATATGTAAATACGTGAAGACAAAATGAATTAATTTAAGCATCAGTAAAAGAGAAAAGAAAATAAAAAAAACAGACTTAAAACCAAAAATTGACAACATAAAATACTATTTAAAAAATGTATAAATACAAAAGAAAAAAAAATTCTAATTATAATCAGAGATCCGCATTTAATTGGAAGGCATCAATATACAGTATTAACAATCCCAAATAAGATGATCCATAAATTAAAGGGTAAGGGAAAAAAATCACATTAGCTGGTAAACTGACAAAGGATTTAAAAACGGTGTGGGAATCTTATTTTTTAATCTCTTTTAAAGATTTACAGAGAAAATAAAAAATTTGGACTTTCAAAAATTGAAATTTTTGGATTAAAAAAAATGATAAAATATAACTAGATTTTTGAACAAAAATTGAATTTTCTTTTCCTTGTCAATACAACCAAATAAAATATTAGAATACGTAAATAACTGCACTGTACTTTTTGTTGAAAGTCATGTATGTCAACCCCAAAAATTCTTAACCACCTTGGAATCATAAAATATATGCTTTTGAGTTTTAATATCATTTTTACAAATTTGACATATATTATCTCGAATATTAAACCTTAAATGTAAAAATTATTTACAGGGATAAATATGTTAATTATTTTCCAAGTGGATCTCTTTCATTTTTGGCTGAAGGGAAAATTGATTTAATATTACAAGTATCATTTTTTTGGAAAAAGATGCAGACAGAGTTTTTCTTCTAAAAACTCTGTCTGTTATTGCACTTTATATTGGACAGAAGGACATTATCAAGTTAAAGTTGAGTTAAAATCAAGGAATGTGGTACATTTGCTTTAATCAATTGAAATACTTTGGAGGAATTACCTTAATGACTCTTGAGTATTTTGTGCAATTTAACTGATACTTGATTTTAGGATCTGTGTGTTTAAAAAATGTGCCATCGCTGTTCATCCCTTGAACTATGACCCACATTCCTTTATCCATCCACATTGTATACAATGATGTTATGTTAGTTTGAATTTCAGATTTAAAAAAAGAAAAAGTCCTAATACCTTTTTTATGTGGCCAAAATCTTGCTCTGTAATGATAGTAGCTTACTTTCTGCACTGTTTGAATATGTTTTTATTGTGATACAAAATGATTTTGGCTAAATTTTGCTAGTAGTTCAGACCGGAACCTTTGCGTCATTATTGTTGGAAAGGGGAACACTTTTGATGTTACACTCCAGACTCTTCCTCTGAAAGAAGCGAACTCATTCAAGGGTTTGTGGTTAAAGGTAAATATGTCATTTTCAGCCTCGGGATTTTTGTTATTTTGGCTAATTAATAAACAATCGATATTTTAAACGGAGTTGAGGTTTTTTCATGTTTATTTTTAATCGTAAATAGCATTGTGGGGCTTTTAGCGGCTGCGCTTGTCAGTTAGCATGCTCACTCGATGTGTTAGCTAACTGTGCTAACTAATCGGTCGCCAGGGGGAAACTAGTTCAAAGACACAAACGTGTTTCTAGACAGAATTAAAAGTGTTTTTTGGGGGGTTCTAGTCCCAGATAAACACCTCCTCTCTCCCTGCAGGTCCCGGGCTGAAGATGTTTTTAACCAGATCGGAATATGACAGGTTGGTGAAGCACAAACTGCTTTGTCATTTGTTTAGCGCTCCTCAGCGGGAAAGCTCAAACAAATGAGAGAAATGATTTTTAGATTTATCACTATTATCTCAAGGAATTTTATGATTTTATGCCCCTTGTAAAGTGATATTTTTTGGATCCCTTTTACCACTGCGTGGCTTTGGTAAGGTATTGGAGTTGTGCAGAAGAAAATCTGGCTAAACTTTCACTTTCGATATTGCAATTTTTTTCGTCTAGATATAAACAGACTTTCCTATAATTAACTTTTCAACAGTTTTCCCCTTAATGTATTGGCTGAAAGACTTTTCGTATTAAATGTGCTTCTTTTTGTTTTCTCCTGCAGAGGTGTGAACACATTCTCCCCAGAGGGAAGATTGTTCCAGGTCGAATATGCCATTGAGGCAATAAAGGTGAGCATCTTGTTCTGAAGGCTGGATCATCAAAGTTATATATATATATTTAATTTAAGCACTCACCTTAGTTGTTTGCATTAAAGCTCATCAGCTTGTATTTTTCTGTTGCCTCGCTTTTGCAGTTGGGCTCCACGGCGATCGGCATCCAGACATCAGAGGGAGTTTGTCTGGCTGTGGAGAAGAGGATCACTTCCCCGCTGATGGAACCCAACAGCATTGAAAAAATCGTGGAGATCGACAGTCACATCGGTGTGTGGAAATACAAGCACACTTACAACAATGCATTGAAACAGTTTTCAGAAACGATACGATTCAATTCAAATTATTTTAGATTCTTTCAATCGACTTAATTCAATTTAATTCAATTCAATTTTGAGTTTACACAGTTTGCATATTTATACACATTTGTTTAGAATTACATTAATAATCCACTATATGTTTTGAATATATTTATTTTAATCTGATCCAGTTCACATAATGTAAAATCTGTGAAATAATAAGATTATTAATATCATCCAGTGTTACATGGTTTCTCAAAAGGAGAAGTTCTAACAAAAATGTTCAGATCATTAACATTGTAAACATTGTTCTGCTTCTCCTGGAGGACATTTCAGTTTGGCCACTAGGTGGCGACCACGCTATAGCATTAAACCGTAATTCCAGAAGAAGTAAGAATGAGCAAAAAACAGTTTTAGACCAAAAACGGTTACTTTAAGAGTTTGGAAAATTCATGCCTGTGAGTTTAGAAAGATATTCATTTAGTCAGCAATGTATGTTTAGGTCGACCGAGCGTTAGCATTAGCTAACAGACTTTAGCTTTATGTGCTAAATCAATCTATATTTTTATGAATCAACTAATTAATCTATTAAGATTTATTTTTCAATTTTATCATCTTATTATTTTTTAACTCGCACACTTTAGTTTCAGATATCTCGATATGAAATATGTATATTTAATCTGTCTTTTAGTCTATAGTAATAAATAAATAAAACTATGTTTACTTGAATGTGTTTTTATGAACTGAATAAAAGTAACAGAAAGGTTTAGCATATAAAACGTTCTTTTTTTTGTTGGTTATCACTGAAGAGCTCAAATAAAAAATAGAAAATTAAAAATAAAAAAAGTTTAACTAAGCCACCCTTCAAACATCTGGCTTAAACAAGTAGAATAAATGTTGCGAAATATCGTTTTTATTAGGTTTTGGTGAAGTAAAAAGATATGCCTGAAGCATTTCCTTTTTATTAAGTTATGGTCAGAAGTGAATGATGGATGTTGCAACCATTTGTAGTTTCCTAACAATACTGAAATTGTAGTTTATCTTCTTTGCCTGTTTAAAATTTGTTGTTGTGATGGTAGAATTTATTTTGAGATTTTAGATTTTTTGTTTTCTCATTTCAGGTTGTGCCATGAGCGGTTTGATAGCTGACGCTAAGACTCTTATTGACAAAGCAAGAGTGGAAACGCAGGTCTGACACGGCTGAATATTGTCAGGATTGACGTTAAAGTGCTCTCTCTAAAGCCTTGCATTTCCTCTTGTAGAACCACTGGTTCACATACAATGAGACCATGACAGTAGAGAGTGTGACCCAGGCCGTGTCCAACCTGGCCCTGCAGTTTGGAGAGGAGGATGCAGATCCTGGTGCAATGGTGGGTCAATCTGTTATTTAGTTTGTCTCCATTCTTCATCTGAATGACTTCCAGTTTTACTCTTGTTTTCCTTTTATCTTAATCCTCAGAGTCGGCCCTTTGGTGTAGCGCTACTGTTCGGTGGAGTTGATGAAAAAGGACCCCAGCTGTACGATTTGATCATTTTATAAAGCTAAAAAAAGATATTTAGTCATAGTTTTGCCTACAATGAGCCCTAACTTTGTGTGTGTTGCAGCTACCACATGGACCCCTCAGGAACCTTCGTGCAGTGTGATGCTCGAGCTATTGGTTCTGCGTCTGAAGGAGCACAGAGTTCTCTTCAAGAAGTTTACCACAAGGTACTGAAAAGTCATGTTTAACCTTCTGTTATATACCTCAGAAGTTCAATACATTTTTTTATGATAGTCTTCTTTAAAAACAAAATTCTCCTAATTTTTTGTGCATATTCTGTAACATTTCTACCAAATGAAAACAGCAAAAATTGTTTTTTTTTAACATACCATGGACAAAATGTCATCACCTAATTTAAATAATCTGCTCAATGTTTGTTATGAATATCCTTGAAGATTGTAGTTTCATTTTAGTAAAATCCTTTTCAAATGTTCGAAAGTAGCTTCCACAAATGATTATTTATTATTTATTCCGATCAGTCGACTAATCGGGTCATGCGCCAAGTGGATGTAAAACACACATCTTAACCATCATTAGCTTTAAACTAACTAATATATTCACACTAGCATCATCTGGGATAATGCTAGTGTGAATACCTTAAGCTGACTTTGGCAGCTGAGGATGTTAGTGGCGATGGTTGAAGATGCTGAAATTGATAGCTGAAAACATCAAAGCTGAGAGCCAGCTAAAATATTAGTTAAATGGCAAATTAGCCTAAATTTTTTTTTTAAATTGTGTAAATTAGCCAAAATACCTAGCATGCAGCTGAAATATTAGCTAAACTCCAAAATATCCTAAAGAAACTGAAAAAAATACTAAATTATCCAAAACAGCTAGCATGTAGTGGAAATATTAGCTAAACTCCAAAAACAGCTTAAAAAAATGAGCCCAAGTTAGCCAAAATAGCAATCATATTCGCTAAACTCCAAAATAACCTAAACAATCTTCATAAATGCCAAAATAATCCAAAAAGCTAGCAGAAGGCCATTATAATTTTCCCCTTTACTACACTTTGACTCCATTTAACATAAAGTAACAACTCATCGACTATTAAATGAGTCGTCGACTATTTTAATAGCAGATTGATTAGTCGTCAATTAGTCGACTAATCGTAGCAGGCCTATTGGATGATTTCAGAATTTCCCCTGAAGCTGCTGAAGGCTGAGATCCTACAAAAGCCAGTCTGAGCCTTTTCATTAGAAAAGTAACCATGACAGTTTTGAACCCAGCCTGGAGGATTCTTGAGCATAAATCCACGTGGCTGTGGGTCTGTGGATCTTCAGACCGAAGGAATCCATTTCAATTGCTTGCATAAGCTCTCTTTATTAAGTGCAGCTTCATCTTCGACTGAACTTGCTGTTGTGGTGTTTTTGCACATTTTATTTGTAAAATGCAAACAGAGTCCTCTGAGCAGGTAGAAAAATCATTGTTTTTCTTTTTCCCTCATTACAGTCCATGACATTAAAAGAGGCCATCAAGTCGTCCCTCACCATCCTTAAACAGGTGATGGAGGAGAAGCTTAATGCCACCAACATCGAGGTTTGTTCCTGATTCTGATACTGAAGTCTCTTTAAGCTCACCGGAAATCATAACTGGGCAGTTTTAGACTTAGATCCTTGATTTTCACGACATTTCTTTCTGTCTTTCATAGCTGGCAACAGTAGAACCGGGTAAGACCTTCCACATGTACTCCAAAGAGGAGCTGGAGGATGTAATCAAGGACATCTAAGCTGGACAAAGACCCGGTTTAATAAAAACAAAAAATCACCTGAGGAGGACATGAAAGTGTACCTGGCCTAACAACCCAAATGCAACGTTCCAACCACAACCTGCTGCATTCAGAATATTTTTAAAAGTTTCTATTTGAAATGTGGTGATTTACTTCTGGTCTCTCAGTGTCTGTGCAGTTCTGTACAGGAGTCTTACCAGCGCTTACAACAGAGTGGTGAGAAAAAGGAAGGGGCGAGGGGACTTTTTTCTTTTTGTTACGAATCAATACTACAATTAAAACGTTGTATTCAGAATCTCACTGACTCTTTGTATTATTTACCTTTATGTCTATTAACTTTCTTGGATGGAATAAATTGTGGCAGTTTGCCTAATTTAGATCCAGATGAGGTTTTGTTTCCACTATTTCTACTGTCGGTTTCTCCTTTAGTTACGACATATTTTTGTCAAATCTATCATAACATATCGGCTCCTGAAGGGGATGGGAGTTTGTGCTTTTAGTTTTGCTCACAAAAACTACTTTTTAAAAAGTTTTGGCTGGTAAAAAAAATTTATTAAACTTTAAAAGCTAATAACAATCTGTAGATCTTAACATTTTAGTTGACACTGCTTTTGAAAACTCAAAAGTTTTCATATTGTCACATAAGATCATTTTAGGTCTTTATTTTTAAAGTTTTCTTGTTTCAAGGCTATTTAGCTATTGTTTATATTATAGAAAAACCCTTAAAATATTTCAAGCAAATTCAGGATTAATCCAGGTTTTAACATCAGTTGTCTTTATTTTTGTATTGTGTTCAACTTGTTAAGACAATTAAGCTTAAAAAAATCATTTTAAAAGTTTTAGCAATATTTTAGCATTAAATTTCTTCAGATTCATAAACCTTAGTTATTTTTGAAAGGAAATTTCTGTAGCAGTATTTTAGAAATTACAGTTTCTCCAGTTTTCTGCCATTTTTTTTATCATTCATTTTGTGTTAAGGAAAATAGTATATTTTTTTTAATTAAGTTTCCTCAATATTAAACAATTTTAGTAAGAAGTTTCGCTGTAAACTAAACTTACGTGACACTTTTTGGTGTTGTAGTGAAATTCACGCTCCTGCCACTAGGGGTCACCGTAGCGCCACAAGAATATGAAGCTCAGTTGAAGAAGAATCCCATCGTCCAATCAGATCGCAGGCATTCCTGGTCCCGACCAATCCCGTGCCGCGGTCGATGGGATGTTTTTGAGGATGCTTTTGGAGATGAGGGGGGCATGTGGAGTCAAGTGGTGGGACAGTAGGCTCGCGCTCGGTGTCCAAAGTTTCGAAACCCTCCGGCGGTCATGATTTGGGTGTTTTGCGTTTTGTCGCTGGGGGTTATCTCGCCTGCAGTGAGCAGACATGCTTGGAACGCAGAAGATTCACCCGGTTTGAAAAGGTTTCAGCGGGACTTTGGTGCTGTTGAAGACCGATCCGTTTTAGAGAGCTCGGTTCTGTCGAAACGCAGTGCGGGACTGAATGATCAGACGTGCACGCCTCTGCTGGGAGTCGAGGCAGCTCTGTTGAACAACACCAGCAACGTAAGTGACTTACAAGATAGTTTTCTTTTCAGAACAAACCAAAAAGTTACAAGAGTTGTTAAATAAGCGTCTATTTACCTAATTCTGCACATTTCAAGGCATTTTTGCATTAAATTAACCTTTTTCATTCCAGTCAGATTGATTATATTAACTTATTTAGGCAAAAACATTTAAAATATATATTTTGAAAAGCTCATCCTTAAAAAAGAATCATATCAAATCTGCTTATTGTCATTTAAAGTTTTGAAAAAGTAATGTAAAATGACATTCCACTAATTAATTTTATTTTTTTGTACACTTGTTTAACTCTTACTTTGAAAAATCAATTAACTTAATGATAAACCAGTGTGGTGTTCATAATTAATTGATTTCAACAAAAAAAAAGCAAATGAATCAGAAAGAAAACAAGTTTACAAGTAAACTTTTCCTGTTTGACAAAATTACCTAAAGTTAATTGTCATTCCATTAAATCAAAGTACCTTAAAAAAACTGAAAATTACTAAAATAATGGAACATAAAAAAGTGAAAGTGTCACAGGTGGTTAAAAAAATGAGTTTATGACAATTATTGAGATATTTCAATCTATTTTTAAACAATCTGTTGCATTTTCTCACGGCGATTTGGTTCCTGGCTCCATATGTTTTGTTGTTTAATTGGTCTGGATGCATGTAGGTCATCGGTCCGTGTCACATCCGTTACCCAAGGCCATGCTCGGATGAAGCTGGCTGGAGGATTCAACCCCCACCTCTTATAAATGTAGTTTTTTAACCTTTAAAGTCTCAAATGTTGCTTTTTCTCTAAAATATTTAGATATTTCTGCCTTTTTTTTCTTGATTACGAAACACAATTCTGCTGGGAGAGAACTTAGAGACGAATCTCCAAAGTGCAAAGAGACTTTCAGGAATAAAAGTTTGTGTGAAAGTTGCATCATTCCTGCGGTTCAACACCTGTGTGAACCTTTGAGCATGAAAAGGGTTTGCGTTCCCCTCAGGGCGCCGCTGGCCCTCCTCTGAGAACCTCACAAGTACTCCCCATGTTTTTCTTCTTCTTCGCTTCGTCTGGACTCCCCGTTATCAAACAGAGTGAAATCAGACCAAATGGAGTTTGGATCTTGGGGGTGTGTGAACGGGCCGATCACTGCTCCAGGTGCAGTTCTAGCCCTGCTTGTCTGCTCAACATGGGTTTTGTCAGTCTGGTTTCATGTTAATAATTTGCTGACCAAGAAGCTTCAGAAACTTGTTTGTTGGCCTCCATTTTTCCTTCATCCTTTTCGGGCTTCAAAGAAACCTCAAAATAAAGCGCTGCAGCTTTTCTTGGTGGCGTTCCACACGAGGACGGAAAGTACGGATTTGTTGATGTTCAGGGAGAGATATGCAGGAGACAACAAACTCACATCAGTTTCTTAGAAAATACTCTCACTTGACTCTAACTGGGAGAACGGTTTAATCTCATACAGCGGCAGAAAAACAAAAACAAGTCCTGCAAACAGCTGATTACAACTTTCTACTTCTGTCACTGTCAGAGTAGTGTGATTTTTGTTACAAAAACCCTTAATTTGATCTAAAAAGTTTAATTTTTAAGTAAAATCTCATTAGAATTGACATAAAATACTTTAGGTAAAGTCTCACTGACTTAAAAAAAAATCAGCAAAAAGAACCGTTTTCTCTTAAAACCACAGACAACTTTACAAATTTTGGGATCTCATTTGCTAATCCTCTTCTGTTTAGTCGACTGTCCTGCAAACTATTTAGCAAGCAGGGGCTTGCAGACGGCGCGGGATGTGAGCGGCTGCATGCTTTGGAGTTGTCAGTGCGATCATTGTTTACAGACTTTGATGGACATGCTGTTTTCCTGACATGATGTCCTACCCCATACAACATATCTGTCTCTGCTGGTCAAAAAGCTATTCTAAAGGACATGTTATCTTTGTAATCGTTTAGTATTTTGACTGAATATAGCCTCAGATAATCACTAAAAGTCGTAAAAGGGTTCTACTTCTGTTCTTTTTGTGCTTGATTAAAGAAGCAGGAACAATTTGGAAGTTTAAGGTGCACAAGTCCAAGTTCTTGTTTGGAGCTGCTGAGTTTGAAGTGTGTAAACATGGCTGAACCCGAACGGCGGAGGGAATAAGGAGCTCTTTGTTGGCGTCCGACCACTCAGAGAGGACGTCAGCCACGGTCAGCGGCTGTGCTCCCACATCCTAGCCGTGCGAGTCTGCAGGGATGCATGTTTGTTCATGAAGAGTCTGCTGGAGGGTGGGGGGGTCGAAGGAGCCTTTCTTAAGGGGTTCTAGGCTCTAAAACCCAACATGTGACACAGCATGAGGTCACGTCTGCACTGCCAGGCCTGAGTCAGGCTCTTCTACATTTACACACTCACTATTTGATGTCATTTTGTATGGCGTCAAATTTGCGACAAAACTCTCGCATGAGTGAGATGAACGTCCTGCGGGAACATTTCAGGACCGCTCCTCTACTCCTGCACTCTCGTGGAAGTATACACTTGTGGAACTAGAACCTTGCCCTCACATAAACTCTACATTAAGAAAAAAAATAAATCAACCTGTGATTGGCCGCTTTGCTGTTGTCCCTGCCCTGTACTGAGGCTATACTTACTACTTACACCATAGCTAATCCACATATCATTTATCTTCAAATGAAAATAAAAAATGAAAAAACAGAAAAGGACTACTTAATTTATGGTAACTAGAAAAGTTGAATTGGCTGCAATACTGCTAGTGCGAACGTTTTTTGCAGAATGTGGTCACCAAAGATACTGAAGCAATTTACTTTAATTGCTGAAAAAATCCTAAAGGTGCTGAACATTTAGATACCAATATTGCATAGGTTTAAAAATGCACAGAGTTGAAAGAATTTCTTGAAAAAAAACGCAAAAATTGCTTACAGTTTTAAAATGCGTAAAAGGCAAGTGTGAATGTCCTGAACATGCTGAATGTTTCGATACCAAACTTGCATAATTTGCAGAAACTCCACAAAGAATTTCTGTAAAATCTTAAAAATTGCATGAAATTTCAAAGCTGTATTATTTATGAATACCAAAGTTCAAGCAGGAATGTCCTGAACGTTTAGATAGCAATATTGCATAGGTTTCAAAGTGTGCAAAGAATTTCTCATTTCTAAAAATCGCACAAGTTGCATACAGTTTTAACAGTTGCAAAATATATGAATACCAAAAGTATAAGCATGAACGTCCTGGACAAGCTGAACGTTTTGATATCAAAATTGCTCACAGTGTGATTGAGTTTTTATGTGAAAGCAGGAGAATCACTATAGTGCAGTGTGAACTAGGACAGGGTTTAATAAAATCAATTAATCGATTGGAATCGATTTAAGCTTAACAGATCAGTAATCGACTCATAAAAGTAGAGATCGATTTAACACATAAAGCTTAAGTCTGCTAGCTTGATGCTAATGTTTAATGGAATTTCCCATAGAACGGCTAATGCTAACTCTCGGTTGACCTAAACATACAATTTTTAACTAAATTAAAATCTTTATAAACTCACAGGCATGAATTTTTAAACTCTTTTAAGGAAATAATTTGTTATTGGATTCTCAAACAGAGAAGTTCCAACTATTGGTCTGTTTCTCCTTGAGGGCGTTTCAGTTTGGCCACTAGGAGGCAATTGCGCTATAGCAGTACACCTTATTCCAGAAGAAGAAGAAAGTATGAACAAAAAATGATGTTTCAGACCACAAATGGTTACTTTGAAAAATTTCCCTTTAAAGAATTTAGAAAACTCCTACCTGTGAGTTTATAAAGACGTTCATTTAGTCAGAAATGTTTAGGTCGACTGAGCGTTAGCATTGGCCGCACTGGGAAACTCCATTTACGTTTGCATCAAGCTAGCGGACTTTAGCTTTATTTGTTAGATCAATCTCTACTTTTATGGATCGATTATTGATCTATTAAGCTTAGATTGATTAATCAGTTTTATTAACCCAGTCCTATTAACAAGCAATTTACATTATCAGTTTCTAAAATAATCTAGAAAAACAAAACCTTTCTTTTTTGATGTTTCATTTAAGTATTAAATCGAAACACAGATTATAAACGCTTAAATTCCTCTTCTAAGAGTTCTTGTTACACACAAAGGTGACCTGGAAGTATTTTTGTGAGGTTTTATTGTCAACGCTTGTTCCACAAGAGTAAGAATACTAGCTTGAACTGTGCCTGTGGAACGTTCGCTATACGCTCCTAGAAAAATTTTGTTGCTAATTTCACGCCATAATTTTGTCTCTTATTTGTCGCCAAGTTGGAGGTCAGTCGACGTTTGCAGGAAAACGTCTGATCTCGACTTGGCTGTCCTGCAGCTCGTCACGCCAGCGTCTGTCCTGTTTCACTCAGCCAGATGTGGAAAAGTGGTTAAATGCAGCTCAGCTGAACCTGTTATCCTACAGCGTGTCCTGAGTGTTAACATGTGGGGCCTCATTCACTAATGATGTTTACGCTCAAAAAAGACTGCAATTTGCGGGGAGGATGCACTCATCATGTGCATGCCGAGCTCTCACACAAACCTGACGGGAAAAAAAACTGACATCGCCTGTGGAATGTCATGACTTTGCTTTATTTGACTCCTCAGCTGTGAGCTGGAAGACCTTGCTCATATTCAGAGATGTTGTTAATGTTTTCAATCAGCTGTGCTCCTCTGGAGTTTCTAAAAACATCACGTTATCCCACAGAAACTCTTTTATTGCTCTTTTTTTTGTTGCTATCTTGTCTTTTTTTAATCTGGGCCTGACCTCAAAATAACCAAAGAGGAAAAACACACAAATTTAGCTCTGGTAGTAAAACAAAAATATACATAGAGGCTCTTTGCAGCTGCATTTCATAACAGCATCCGATTAGTAGACAGTCCAGGAAAACTCCACCTCCAGATGGAAACAGTCCTGGTTACTTTCAGGTTAACTAGTGATCTCACAACTTCTGAAACATTTATCGCCTTTTGCAGGTTTAATTTAAAATTATATGGTATTTTTCCATTTTCACCTTTGGTTGATCTTTCTTCAGAAGTTGATGTGTTTGGGCTAAACAGACCTTTAGTTCAGATTTAGCAGGCCAGCTCTGGTTTCTGCCTCTGGGTGGGACGCTTCTGAAAGCCCAAAAGGTGTGACTCAAAAGACACTTTTTGAACTTGTCAGTGTTTGTTCTGGCTCGTTCGTGTTCAGGAAGTTTGGCACAACTAACAGGGATGTGCTTCATTCTGTTTGCTGGAATGGAAAGTGTTTACTGACTTCTTGCTGTAAGTAAGAGAGGGGATGATGGGAATATTTTCTTCTTTTTAGTGACTACTCTTACAGATTTTCCACTCCGATCATCTTTTGATCTGTTTTTCAAAGTGTTCCCAGTCGTTGTTTAATTATGATGCTGCCATTTTTAGACAAAATTCCCCCATTTTTTTGTGTTTTCTATGACTTAGTCTCTGCAGAGCGGCAGGAGTTCATTACACCAGGCTCACGCTGCATCCGGTCCTGCCTCTCCAGCGCTCTGTATCCGTTTCATTGGCTTTAAATTGTTGCCGTAGATTAGTAGATTATTAATGTAGTTCTAAACAAATGTGTATAAATGAATATAGTTAAAATTGAATTTAAGAATCGAAAAAAAAATTAATTGAATCAAGTCAGGCTCTTGCTAGAAGCAGAACGAGTCCTAAAGGGGTTAAAAAGACTCCAGATGGATGGCGAGAGATGGAGAGCGCGATGATATGACTGATGCAGAGGAGACGGAAAGTCTCGATCACCAGGCTGGACAGCCGGGAGCGGGACACTTTCCAACGGACGTGTTTATAAGCAGTAGAGCGACAGGCCTTTTCCTGTTCTCTGCAGAGCTGCACTCACCTTGTAAACACCTCTGCTGCTCTGGCTGAAGACGAGACGGCAGAGTCCTTCCTGTGGTTCCAGACAATGAGGGCTGTGGTGCAGTGTGTGGCACACTGGAGGGCTGGGAATGCTGCTTGTGGTTAACACATCCACATACTTTGCTCTGACGTCTACTGTGCACATTTTGAAGTAAAGTATCCCCAAATGAACAGTAATGTGACATTTGCATCCATGTTTTGAGCAGAAAACAGGTTTGTGAAGCTCTTTTTTTCCAGTCTGAGTTTTGTAATTTAGGGAGGAATGTAGGTCACACATGCAGAGTGCATCCAAATGGCTTTGGTCAGTATGGACGTTCTGTTCTCTCTCTTGTTGTATCTGAAACAGGAAAAGGCACACACAACCCCCCCTCCCCACACACCCCCTGCTTCTGTTCTCAAGTGTTTGTATGTGAAGGTCTGCTTGCTTTCTTCTGTTCCAGTTCATGTTCAAAGTGCGAACCGCTGGGTCACTGTCGCTGGCCTGGGTGGGAGACGGAACAGGGGTACGTGGGCTCGTTTGGTGTGCAGCATGACGCCACATAAGGTGAAAAGGGATGTTTATGTAGACCTGAGATCCCCTTTCTTGCAGGTTCTGCTGGTGCTGACGACGTTCTACGCACCGTTCCTGCTGATGCGCTTCGGCCAGTCTAACCTCTACAGGAGGTGAGGAGTCTGCACCCGTAAAGCAGAGACATTAAAGGGTTTTGAGTGATTAAATGTGAGCCTGTCTGTGTGTCAGTGAAGACTACGGGAAGACCTTCAGGGATGTGACCCATGTCATCAACCACACCTTCATTCAGTCGGAGTTCGGCATCTCCGTCGGTCCGGATCACTCTGGCAAGGTGAGATTTTCAGGAAAATCTTTTGATTTTCATCGAGAAAAATTCCAGCAAAAAAAAAAATATATATATATATTCATTAATTTTAAGGCAGGGTACCACCAATAATCAACTGATTTAAAAAAAAAAAAGATTTCAATCCACTCATGGATTCTTAAATAGAGAAGCTCCAACAATTGTTTTGCTTCTCCTGGAGGTTGTTTCAGTTTGGCCACTAGGTGACAATCACGCTATAGCAGAACGCCTTATTCCAGAAGAAGAAGAAAGTATGAGCAGAAAACATGTAATAGACCACAAATGGTTACTTTGAAAATATTTTTTAAAGAGTTTGTAAAATTAATGTCTGTAAGTTTATAAAGATGTTCATTTAGTCAGCAATGTATGTTTAGGTCGATGAGCGTTAGCATTAGCTGTCCTATGGGAAATTCCATTAAACGTTAGCATCAAGCTAGCAGACTTTAGCTTTGTGTTAGATCGATCTCTACTTTTTTGAATCGATTATTGATCTATAAGGATTAGCTCAGTTCAGATCAATTAATTGATTTTATCCAACCAGTCCCAAATAATTAAATCAATTTTTAAAAACGGAAAATATTTAGTTTTTTTGTTTTAAATGGGGAAAATGGTATAGAATATAAAATATTTTTGTCTTGTTACGAGTGAAATCTGTTAATGGAACTAGCAGAATTTCTCTTAGTAAGATTACTTAAAATATGTAATGATATCCTGCCTTTTAAGACACAATTAAATCTTAAAATCTGCTACTAACACTCATATTTAAGTCTATTGTTTTGATAATCAGAAATATTATGTCTTAAAATAAGTAGATAATCTATTAAAAAATAGAGTTCTATATCTTTACAGTAGATTTATACACTTTATTCTCTAAATTATAACATCTCAGGTGCTACTACAGTCCAACTATCCTCATTTATTAGCTATAATCATCTTAAAGTAAGACTAGAGATACACATTTTAGCATAAATGTGTCTCACAAATAATATGTACACTGCAAAAGGAGGTCATATTAAAGAGGAAATCATTGGAAAGTAGTAACATTGTCTTTTCATGCAGTAAGTTGTTTTTTACTCAATAAAAAGTCTTATAAGATATTAAAATTGACAAATAATACATTTCACACAAGCATTTAAAAAGGAAAATATATACAAACATGTTAACTGTTTGAGAAAAATGCTTTGAACTGAATGTTATACAGCCCAATAAGTATTTTTTACAAGTTTTTATATTTCTTGAGCTTTTATGGACCTCATTATAATTTATTTTGACTACAGTGACAAAAAAACTTGTATAATATGTGGAAATGACTCATTTTAGAATAAAATATACAGTCTAAGTACTAGTTGATTCATCTTAATAAACCCTTCAAAATTTTTAAAATGGCACATATTCTTAGAACATAAATCTACATTTTTGTTTTAAAATTTTGTCAATGAATGCTAGTCTAACATTTATTGAAAATAAATTCCTTAAAATGGAACAAAAAATTATATTGTAATTTAAGTTTCTTTGAGTCTAAAATCAAGTCTTTCTATCATTTTGAAGCAAAATAATTTTGACTCATTTTAATATGAATTTCCTTACTTCTGGCTTTTAATTAGAGAAAAAATATTGATTGTGCTGATTTTAGGCGTAGAGCAAAGAGAAATTAAAACAGCTTAGTTTGCACTGTACACGTTGAGTCAAATCAAACTCCTAAGTTTTCCTTCAATAAAGCAAATCTGTTTCTTAAAACAAGAGCATTCACCATCCCAAATACAATTTCTTCTTAAAAAAATTAAAGAAAGAGATGTTTCATTAGAGATGTTACCCAATATAAGATGTTTTAAGATCATTATGATGCAAGATTTTCAAGATTTAAGTAATTACATTTTACTGAAAATCAACTAATGAGTTAGTTTTTTGTTATTTCACAAGTAATTTAAGCTGTGAACTAGCCACAAATACAGTGTGAGATTTCATGTTTTGCAGTGCAGAGTGATCACTATCTGCAGATCAACATATTTGCTCTGACCGATGGTGTCACGTCTGCTCTGGCTTCAGGTCCTCCTGACCGGTGATGTTTCTGGGTTTGGAGGGTTTCGGCTCTTTCGCTCTCGGGACTTTGGCCGGTCATTCGTGCAGAGCGATCTGCCGTTTGAGCCTCTGATCCAAATGCTCTTCAACCCCGAGGACTGCAACATCCTGCTGACGCTCAGCATCAGGGTGAGCAGAGCTCCAGCAAATGCTTCGTAACAAGAAGAAATAGCCTTTAGTATGCTATATTGAACGCCTAATTCTTTAATTGACTGAGTATTTCTCCTCTAGTTGGACCTTTGGCTGTCTGAAGACTTTGGCGCCACCTGGAGAAAAATCCACGACAGCGTTTGTTTGGTCAGATGGTGAGAATTTTAGATTAGATTTTCAGAAAGCATATCTTAAAATAAAAACATACATCACGTTGGTAATTTTCTGAGTTATACATTTTCTAAAATTTCCTGATAATTTCTTGGTAATTCTAAAGTCCCACTTGGGACTTTTGGGAAATGAAATTTGGAACTCAAGTTCTTGGCTTTCATGGTGGCTTACAACCTTTTGCCATATCTCTATAAATCAGTGTGAAAGTTGGAAAATATTTCAGAGGAGCAGAAAATTTCTCTTTCATCTTGCATTTTTTTGCCAATACAATCTGCCAAATAGTGAGATGCAGTCCTGCAGCTGCTCTGCTGTCAGGGAAACATTTCAAAAGCCTTTTAGAAACAGTTTAGTCAGAAAGGAGGACACCCTTCCTTTGAGAAAACCACCTCAGATCTGAGTCTCATCAGATAGATGAGGAATGTGTTTTGAAGTCGCAAAAACAAGCAGATTGAGTCTTTTTCAGGGCTTGTGCTGAATCAGAGTTTTAACAGCTGTTGATGGATGCCAGAAGTTTAGACGAAGCTTGCTCAGGAACGCGCAAACTTCATACTTTGTCTTGATTGCTTAAGTTTGTGATTTTTAGGAAAGTGAAAAAGGGAATTAAAGTAGCTCTTTCTTGGAAAAAGTTTAATGAAGGCCCATGATGTGTTTCCATTGTGTTTGTGAAATCCCTCAAAAGTTTTGTTTTAATAAGGAACAGAATAGACATCTAGATGTAGTATCATTACCTGGGATAATCAAGTGTGACTGCTGTAAGGTGAATGTGACCATTGAAGATTAATATGAAGTTAATAGCTGAAAATGCTGAAACTGATAGCTAAAAATGCTCAAGCTGAAAGCTGAAACGCTGAAGCTGATAGCTAAAAATGCTCAAACTGAAAGCTGAAACGCTGAAGCTGATAGCAAGCTAAAATATTAGCTCAATGCTAAAACAGCGAAAAAACTGGAAAAATGTCAAATTTTGACAAAGCAGCTAGCATAATGCTAGAATATTGGCTAAACTTCAAGTTAGCCTAAAGAACCTAAATATGTCAAATTTTGACAAAACAGCTAGCATAAATCTAAAATATTAGCTAAACTTCAAATTAGCTTAAATAACTTAAATAAGTCAAATTTTGCACAATACAAATGGCATAATGCTAGAATATTCGCTAAACTCCAAGTTAGTCTAAAGAACTGAAAGTCAAATTCTGACAAAATGGCTAGCATAATGCTAAAATATTAGCTAAATTTCATATTCTATTAAACCATTATGTCCTGAAAGAGCTGAACGTTTTGATATCATGATTGCTGAAATTGCTGAAAGTGTGAGTAAGTTTTTAGTTTGTCGAAAAAACATACGGAAAGGAACAGGAGATTCACTATACAGCATTTACACCATCATCGGTAAAAACTCTTCTGCTCCAGGAGAAATGTGTTTTTCCGGCTGATTTTCCCAGAAGTTCCCAGCCCTCAGGAGACTCCCTCATCTGAGTCACAGCTTTGCCTCGGTGTCCGCTTTTGGTTTGTTGCTCTTCGCGACCACATTTAGGCCTCAGCGCCGCCGTCATATTCAATCACTAGTCCGTCACGGCGTCTTATCCAGCAGATCTGCGCAGCTTGAAAACCGCCATCCCGTCTGGCTGCTAACAAAACCTCAGCGGGTTTGGAGCACAGCCGGCTGGGGGGTTAATATGCTCTCTGCTCACACACACCGCTTTGATGGAGCCAAAACCATAATCTGTGATTTCTGCTAATTAAATTTGAACTCAAACAACTTTTCAATGCAATAAAAGTGTAAACATCTTGTCCCTTTAATTCCTGTCTTGATCTTTTGTTTCCCCCTCAGGGGCTCAAAGAACACCGTCTACTTTACCACCAGCAACAACGTTTCCTGCAGTAAGAGGAGAAGATGTGCATCTACATTTTGACGTTGCTTTTCCCATTCTGATTAAACGCCGTTTCTCCTGTCAGGTGAAAAGGGAATGCTTGAATTAAAGAAAACCGTCAACTACGGCAGAAGTTTCCAAACCATCGCAACCAGAGTTTACTCCTTCGCTTTGGGAGGAAAGTTTGTCTTCGCCTCCATCATGACAGGAACGGTATGTGCTGCATGTGTCTGTCTTACAGCTTAATGTTAGGACTGTTTACTCTCATTTGACTAAAAAGAAGTATCAGGATGGATCGATCATTGGACAGATTTAATTCCTAATTTATCCCACTTATAGGTTCCATAAGAAATTTGTATTTAACTTAATTTTTTTACCTTTTTATAAATATTTTCATCTTAAATAGGCAGCAGAACATCATACATTTCCACTTGTTGTCTCCCTTTTTTGTATTTTGAAGACTGAGGTCGGTTGCTTTTATAAAAAAAACAAAAGTGCCATAAATAAGGAATCTGTAACTGAATATCTTCTGGAGAGCATATTTGACATTTCTATGTGTTGATGGTTGCTTTTTGATGGGAATGCAGCTGGCATTGATGGGACACAGATGGCTCAGATCTCAGCCAGTAGGAGCAGCTCTTTCCGTCTGGTGCTGTAAAAGAAAAGGTTTTGCTCTGAAAGTAGGGAGGTTACCTTCCTCCCACTGTTTGCTAGGAAACAGAAATTCACAAGTTTCTCTAAACACATTAAAAAGGATCCCCCCCAAAAGGTGTTAAGTTCCCACTTTATGTTTTCCTATTGTAAAATTGTTCCCAGTGCTCTTTTAATTATGATTATACAGTCAAAATCTAAAAGTCTGTGTCGTTTTTTTAAGTCGTATTTTCTGCAGAGCAACAGGAACTCAATAGAAATTCACCCCTTAGCTGTGGGGCATGAACCGTTCGCTTCACTCATTTCCCATCAGCCCTCTGTTTACACTCTCTCCCACATCACCTCACAAGCCAAACCTAACATTAACGTACCAAAGAATGAAAACAGTGAGCAATATTAGAGCTATTCAGCTGTGTAGTTTTGATCCAGATACCAGCTCAGACGAGGAAAACACATGGATCTATTTTTCTATTATTGTAGCAGAGATCAGAGACCTTCTTGATCCACCATGATTTTAATAAAGAAATATTCAGAAACGCAGTTTTAATTTTAAATCATTTTATATATTATGAAAAAAATGCTACAAGAACATGTTAAAAACTCCAAAAACACGATTTTTCTTTAAATATCCACTTTGATTAAAACAATGTTTTCCTACATGTTCAAATTGCATTTTCTCATGATTTAGGGCATATATATGTACAGAAATAACTGTAAAATATGATTATTTCTTTATACATCGAATTTTATTTTTAATTTATTTTAATGTCCAAAAATATGCTGTTTATTTGTGATGTAGAAAATGTACTGGGCGGAGCCACAAACTCTCTGCCTCGCTCCCGTTCTGATGCATCCACTTGTAGACAAATAGATCAATAAATGTCTTTGTTTTTCTCAGCTCAGCTTGGCTCAAACCTTGTACGGCTGGATAGAACCGACATTTTTGTTGCATCTTTAACGTTAGATTGAGGGTGTGAGGGACTATAAGCTAGTGAGAGAGGGTGTAAACAGAAAGCTCTCCGTAGCGGGGAGGGGCAGGATTACTCCATGCTAACAATCTCATCGACAACTCAGAGGGGAATTTGTAATAAACTCCTGCCGCTTTGCAGAAACAATGTCTAAAAACTGCATAATTATAATTAAAAACCCTCTGGATGCTTTGAAAATGGATCAAAAGATGATGGGAGTGGGTCTTTAAAGGGATTTGTTTTAGATTTCTACTAATCTGATTTAATAAACCAGACTATTAGTAAAATTTTAAAAGTCCACGTTAGGACTAAAATCTTATACTTCCATTCAACAAGGGTAAATCGTTCATCAATCATTGGACAGAATTTTTTCAAACTTAATTATTTAAACAGACAGTGTGATTTGTATTACTTGTGGCTCAAATAACAATAATTCTTTTGATTTGACATTTTGTGGTGTTTTTATTTCTGTGTAACGAATAGAATAATTCATATGCTGCTGCAAAATAAATAAATAAATGAGTTTTTGTGTGTTTGTCTTAGGGCACAGAGCGCATGATCCATGTGTCTGTGGATGGGGGAGAGCACTGGAACGTGGCTCAGCTTCCGACCGCCACCAACCAGCAGTTTTACTCTTTTCTTGCTGCTAATCAGGACATGATCTTCATGCATGTGGACGACCCTGGAGGTTAGAGCAGATTACTGTAGACTCTTCTGAAGAGGTCTCGACAACAAAAACAACCCCACAGCCTTCAAACAGTAAAAACATCGATGCAGTTTTGTTGTATGACTTTTTTGGATTTTCTTGATATTTTAGTCATTTTAGTGAGTAAAACGTGGCTTTAGGTTGTAGAATTGATCTCCATGGAGAGTTCTGACCCCTGTTGATGCTCCCAGATAGAATTACCCAGAGGGCCGGATCCGGCCCTCTGGGTAATTCTATCTGGCCCTCCAGATCATTTTATTTTATTGTTATTAATGCCCGATGTTATCTTGCAATTATTTCTAACTTGTATAATTTTAATAAAATTGTTTTTTATAGAGAGTAAAATATTGAAAGTTGTTTAAGGTTTAAGTTGATTTATTCTGGAATAATATTCCTGCCTTTTTATTATTTATAATTATATTAAAAAGTTACAGTTTTTAAAATTGACATTCTGATAGCTTTTTGGACTATTTTGGCATTTATTAAAATTTTGTAGGCTATTTTGGAGTTTAGCTAATATTTCAGCTACATTCTAGCAATTTAATTTAATTTAATTA
>NC_050516.1:22916538-22960817 GCF_002922805.2 Oryzias melastigma
GTGTTTTCAGTTATCATTTTCAGCTATCAGCTCTAGCATCTTCAGCAGCCAAATTGAGTTTACAGCATTCACACTAGCATTATCACAGCTAATGCTATAAATGAATTCACAATTATGTTAAAAGTTTTGTTTAAAGTTTTAAAAATGTAGTTTTAATGTGTTTGATAAATGTTTATCCTGTTCGGCCCCCAACCTAAGGTGTGTTTTGGAATTCTGGCCCCTGTACGACTGAGTTTGACACCCCTTTTTTTTGGGACATCAGATTTTCTAATGTAGAAAAATGCTGAACTTCTGTTTTGCTTTAGAGCTAAAGGGGATTAGAGGCAGCATGAAGTGAAAGAACTCTCCATCGAACAAAAGCTGTTCTAATGTGTGTGTTCTCTGTGGAGCAGACACTGGGATAGGAACCATCTACGTGTCGGACGACAGAGGAATTGTCTTCTCCAAGTCTCTGGAGCGCCACCTCTACACAACCACAGGAAGTGACACCGACTTCACCACCATCTCCTCGCTCCGGGGAGTCTACCTGACCAGCATCCTCACAGAGGGTGAGTTCACACTGTCTAAAACATCCCATCTGCCGTCTTTTATTATTCCATTTAGTTCAATGTTTTCAGGTTTTTGTTTTAAAAATGTTCGAAAGGTTACTGGTGTGACCTCCCAGAATTGAACAATTCCCACATCATGAACTAAAATCTATTGAATTTCTGGATTATGTGAAATGTTGTTTTACTACAGAGACTGTTCCTAATGCAGATGGACTGAACCCACAATGTAGTGGTTATGATATCAGCCTCCACAGTTCAAATTGAAGCCCATTTGGTTGATTGTACACACACACATGCACCACCACCTCGCATGCGCAGTATTAAAGGCTGGAATTTGACATCTGTGGATTAGGATCTCCTTGTCGACCCACTAATCATCATTGATCTATTTTAAAAGTGTTCCCAGAATTCTTTTAATTAGAATTATGCTGTTTTCAGCCAAAATAAGAAAAAAATGTCGGTTTCTAGTACATAGTTTCTGCAGAGTGGCAGGAGTTTGTTAAAAAATATGCCTCTTGAGTTTTAGGCGGGACCATTGGTGCAGAGCAACCCCACCCCCCTTCCTCTCCCTGTTGCTGAGAGCGCTCTGTTTACATGCTCTCCTGCTAGCTCGCTCTCCATCACACCTCCAAACTAACATTACTGATGCAACTACAATGGTGAGCAGCATTAGACCTGTCTAGCCGTACAGATTGATTTACTCCTGATTCAACGAAATTTGAATGAAGAAATACTCAGAAATGCAGTTTTAAGCCTAATTTTCTGAATGTGTGTCCTCCAACATCAGAAAAGTGCAAGAAAAACACAACTTTCATTGAGGTCGGTCTTTAAAACAACCAAAGACATCAATCAGACTGTTGTGCTCTTGGTGCAGCCGGTGTTGTGGAGACGGTGATCACGTATGACCAAGGGGCGAAGTGGCAGACGCTGCGCAGACCTGAGAACAGTCAGTGCGACTCCGACACTTCAACCAACAGACCCAACACGGTGAGCTGTGAACATGTTCTCCTCTCATGATCATTTTAGCAGTCTGACATCATCCCTTCATGCTCTCCTCGTTCCAGTGCTGGCTTCATATCCACGCCTCTTACAGCACCACCATGAAGATGAACGTCCCCATGCTGCCTCTGTCCCAGCCCAACGCCGTGGGCCTCATCCTAGCCCACGGTAACTAACGCCACAGAAACACACGGGGATTTCTGAGTCTTTTCTGACTCCCCTCCCGTCTTCAGGCAGCCTGGGAGACGCAGAGTCCACCCTCTTCCCTGACGTGTACGTGTCTGACGATGGGGGCTACACCTGGATGCTGGCCCTCAAAGGCCCCCATCACTATGCTATTCTGGACTCTGGAGGCCTGCTGGTGGCAGTGGAGCACACCAACGCCCTGGTCAACCAGATCAAGTATTTATCTTTTGTACTTTGAGACTGTAGTGCATCATTGGGAGGTTTTCATGCTCATGCACGTGTGCAGATTCTCCACAGATGAGGGTCAGTGCTGGCACACATATAACTTCACCAACGACCCGTTACACTTCAGCGGCATGGACAGCGAGCCCGGCGCTCGCTCCATGAACGTCAGCCTGTGGGGCTACAGGAATGACTTCAGTAAATGGGTGGTGGTCACCATAGACTTTAAGAAGCTGCTCACCAGAGACTGTGAGTGCACGAGAAAGGAAAGCAGGTTTAGATGGCTGGATCGGGGTTCTGATCCGTTCGGTTCTGCAGGTGATGATGGGGACTACGTGGAGTGGCTTGCTCATTCTGCAGACCAAAGCGGATCCAGTGATGGCTGCGTGCTGGGGTATAAGGAGACGCTCCTGCGTTTGAGGAAAGACTCGGTCTGCTGGAACGGGAGGGACTTTGTGGTGTCCAGGAAGCCGTCCCCCTGTGTGTGTACAGAGGTGGACTATCACTGGTATGACTCTAGTTTGGACTTTCTTCATATTTTCACTTTAGATGGAAAGTTTTACTCTCTTTGAAGTAACATTTATGCTTAAGTTCTAATTTAAAGTTTTTGTTCTATTAATATTGCTCTGGACTGCTTTATTATTTTTAAATTGAATATCTTAGAAGGAATATATTTAAAATACTAGAACGGTCAGGTGTGAAATCCTCTTAACCCTTTGTAGTCTGGGGTCTTTTTGAGCTTTTTTTCTACTTTACAGTTTAATTAAAGGGGCCATACCATGAAAAAACAAACTTTTTGAGCTTTTAAGTGCATTATACTGTCCATTCCTCACTATAAAGTTCATTATCCGTTCATGCATTTAAGAGTAATCCTCTAAGAACCTGCACTCTCAACAGCAACCCCTCCCATATCCACAAAAACGAGCGGGTTCTCACGATCTGACGTCCCAGAGTGAGACAGCACCGCCCCCAGTCTAAAACCAACAAACAATTTCTCCACTGAGCTGGCAGTCAGCAAAAAAAAAACTTTCATTTTAGATGCAGAACACTGTATATCTTCCAGTTGTGTCCTGTCTTCAGTAAATTCCAGCTCAAGCTGGTGTTCGTATCTTTAGACGCGGGGCTCCTTTAAGACACACTCACACCCTGTCAGGGACAGTCGTGCAGACGCCGAATGTATTTGTGTTGTGAACCAGTGTAGCGATAATAAAGGCAGATATGAGGTGTGTGCATCCATCTTTGAAAAGTTTGGATTATTTTTGTGGGAAAAATGCGTACAGGCTGCCAAAGCCTCTAGGATGATGTCATGAAATGGGCGGCAGCCACAAGCAGCAGTAGGCGGAGCTTCAGGAATCGAGACGTTAAACTTCCGGGTAGAAAAAAACTCACGAAAAATAACTAATATTTCATAATTAATTTGTTTTTTAGTGTTCCAAAGTAAATATATGATCATATATGTGGATATAGTTCTCCCTGAAAGGCTTAAGAAAATCGTGGTATGGCTCCTTTAATTTATCTTTGAAACTTTCTCCCAATGTTTTATAAATAGCTTCTTTTTAAAAAAAAATAGTTTTTATTATATTACACTATGTTATCCAAAAACCTAAATTCCAAATAATACATTTTCAAATTTTTACTGCTAAAACAACACAGATTGAGATCAAACTGTTTTTAATTTCTATATCAAAGACAAAATTAAAAATATATTTATTATAATTATTATTTCATAAATTAAATATTTTAAATCAAACATATATATCAAAACAAAACAAAAAGAAAGGTCTGAACTATGTGGAAAATAAGCAGGCAGAGCTCCACTTATGTTACAAGGATTTCTTTGAGCTCGTGGTGGAGCGTCTGCCCTGAGACTGGAAGGTCGTGAGTTCAAATCCCGGCTGAGTCATACCAAAGACTCTTAAAATGGGACCCGGTGCCTCCCTGTTTGACACTCGGCAATAAGCGGATGGATGGGGGGGTCGGGGGTTCCTGAGTTTATTTATTTATTCATGCATACATGTTTTTGTCTTGTTTTTATAGTGTTATTTTTAGCATAGTTTATTTTTGTTTCCTTTCCGAGTGTGGTATGTCTGATAACCGGACAACTGAATTTCTCCCAACTGTGATTAATAAAGTATTCTCTACATAAAGTCGTATTTATATATCTATCACATTAACTGAAATCAAATTGTATTTAGAGAATGCTTTCTTATTTCATAGCTGAATAAATCTGATGTGGTTTTGTGCTCCAGTGACTTTGGGTTTTACCGTCCGGAGAACAGCACTGAGTGTGTGATGCAGGAGGAGGTGAAGGGCCGGGCTCTGGAGTTCTGTTTGAATGAGACCACAGAACAGCTGCAGACCAGTGGGTGAGGACGCCTGACAGTTCCGTGAAGAAACCAGACCTGAACCCGGTTTCAGCAGCTAACAGGATTTGCTTTCAGGTACAGGAAAATCCCAGGTAACCAGTGTGAAGGAGGCTTTCAGCCCACCAGGAAGGAGACGGACCTCGGGAAGATGTGCACTAGTGATGCTCTGCATCCCAACTTTCTGGTCAGTGGGGCTGTAATAACCAAACGGCTGGTTATCCTCATCTAAAAACAGCTTAAGTTCATGCATTTCCAGTGCAATGCATCAGCCATATTTATTAAACTTTTTACATTTCAAGTTGACTGTTAAGCCCCTCTGAAAGTCAAGGATTCTTCTGTCTCTCTGAAATAAACCCAGCAGACTGACAGCAGTTCACTGAACACCGTTGCCATAGCGATGGTCATCATAGCTATCCTCCTTACCAGTGCTCTAGCGGGAGTTTGGCTGGTAAAGAAATATGTTTGTGGAGGCCGGTGAGTGATTCTATTTTTTTTGTCATTCAGAACTCATATTTGGAGTTTTTCAGTGGATCTTTAGTGAGTTAGTTCTGTTTGTTCCTCAGGTTCCTCGTGCACAGATACTCTGTAATGCGGGAAAACGTGGAAGCCAATAAGATAGAAGGAGTGGACGACGTGGACACCCAGTACATGGAGACCGCAAAGACTCAGTTTAACGAAGACTCAGATCAGGTCTGTGGTGCAACAGTATTTTGGTTCTATTGGAGAATAAAATAAAATAATCCTGTTTTTGTTTTTCCTCAGGACCTGTTAGATTAGGATCTTTTCTTTTACCAGCTTTCCTGGTGACTGAGCATTCCTGTTGCTCCCACATGCTGACTAACATCCGTGTCCCTGCCCCCCCCAGTGGTCAAAAGACTCAAATTCGGACACTTTTCTTGCTTTAGGGTTTTACAAACAGAGCTTAGCACAAAACAGAGAAGGCTGTCTTGAGAGCTTTATGTTTGTTCTGGAAGCACCGATGGGTTTGAGAAAGATTTTTATTTTTCCTCTTGCTAAAAAAAGCTGCACTGCTCAAGGCACTATGCAAATAATGACTGGAACATGTGGGGTATAAGACGCTTTGAGACTCAAGTAACAAAACACAATTTTATTTTATGTTATCCCATATAAATAGTTGTGTTTTTGTGTAGGATGAGTCATACCGCTCTCTGAAAGAGTAATCAAAAAATTGCTCTTCTCTTCAAAAATTGTACATTTAGTTTGAAAGAATCAAAAGTTTCATCTTCATTTTGATGCATCACTCGCTGTTTCGCGGTTTGTGGACGTCACCAGCAGGCCTAGAGGAAGGTTTTATAAGCTTGTCGTGGTGGTTCGTTAAGCTATATATCCTAAATAAATTTAAAACAATCATTTTAGATATTTTGAGAAAGCCAGAAGTTAGCATGTTGTGTTAGCAAAAACTCAAAAATAATTATTATTATGTTGACCTTTTTATTTCTAAAGCACATATTAAAGAATTTTAAGTAAATCGACAATCAAATGAGGCTTAAATGCCAAAATATCACATCATTTCGCATATTGAAAACATTTATCAAGACTTCAACAAATTTGTTTTACTTTACAAAAATCTGTTTTTATTAAAAATAGACAATAAATGTTCTAAAATGTTCATTTCATACAGATCTTTTTAATTATCAATCAATTAATGTTCATCCCTGAATTATTTAAAAAAAAAAACTACTTTTTTTACAGCATTTTAAGTTAAAGCCACTTTTTTGTAAGTAAACTTTACTTTTAAGATAGTTACTACAAATACATTAAAAACAATTGATTAGAAGTGCAATTATGACTTTATAATTGGAGTAAACTGGCTGAGATATGTACAAGTATTCATAATACATGCTTCAACTCCAACCATTTATGATGTGCAGATTAGCAGTCACTTCAGGAAGTTTCTGTTCATCATGTGTGAAAATGACCGATGGAACGTACGATTTTGGTTTTTAGCATTAAGACCGTTGCAGCGGGTTTCCTCTGCTCTCCTGCATGTGTGGTGAAAAGGAAAGACTTGAATTGTTGCCAAAGCACTTTGACCCCTGCATTTCTGAAAAGGGGAAACCTGACTTTAGCCCAGCATTATACCAGTATGAAGATGAAGCTTGTACTTGAACTTTTATTAACACAAGGTACCGTATGTTTTTATGTTGTTTTTGCTGGTATGTCCCTTTCGTTTATCTTTGGACAAAGATTTTATATATTTTTCTGAATGATCATAATCATTAAAGTAATAACTGTGAAAAGAACAAGGCAATTGTTTCTGTAAACACACTTGTACTGGTCATGGATTGGTTTTTCTATAATGTGTAATCTCTTGACAGTTCCAGTATTACAGATTAACATATCTGGCTACTTCATGTTTATAGATATATTTTATTAGATTTAAAAAGGTTTTGCATGTTTCTTTCAGCTTCTAGCAGTGCAAGATCTGGATTTTAGCAAACGTTCAGGTTTTGTTTTCCTCCATCAGCGGAAGCAGTATTCCAGTAGATAAGCTATTATCAATATTTGACAGGCTTAATGTTGAGGCATTATCTCAATTAGAGGACCTTTTTTAGTCCATGAAACTCATAAAACGAAGGCTTTCTCATTTACACAACTGTCAGAATAAGCAAGCCCAGCTATTTACTGGATTCAACTACTTGTTTTTGCACTGTTTCTCCAGATCTGTGAACTTGTTGAACTTCTGGTACAACTGCTCTTTGTAAAAATTTTTAATAAAGTTTGCATTGTTATCTTTTTCTGTCTTGTTTTGTTGGTTTTTAGAAAATCTGAGTTTTGAGGTTTTGAATAAAGTACTTCTTTCTGTTCTTTGTTAACACTTATAATCTAAAAATAAAAACATAAATTTAAAGCAGCAGTTAAACAGACAAAGAAAAACTGCTCATTGCTAAAGTTAATATCTGAAATAAATTCAAATATCTGGTAAAAAAAAAACCTAGTGACTTATTTAAGATGTATTCTATGACTACGTTATTTACACCTAATTATATAAAATACATTTACAAAGTGTTAAACAATAATAATAACTATAAACAAAATAATTGCAAATGGGAGATAAGTTTTTAAATCTGTTTTTATTTTTTAATTTTAATTTTGTAATCAAATATATCAGCAGAGGCTTGGACCAGCATCCTGTCATCTCAGTGGTCGACTTCCAGTTCAATGACCTGGAGAGAGCACGGCTGGAAAAATATTATAAGATACTTTAAAACTCCATACCAAGAACAGTATAAAGGGGATGACAGGCCATGCTGGAGACAATGTGGTTCAACTTCCGCAAACCATTTTCATATCTTCTGGGACTGCCCCAGCTTACTGTCATTTTGGAGGGGTGTGCAGATGTGTCTGAATGCTGTGTTTAATATTCCAATTCCTTTTTGTTTTACGGTTCTATATCTGGGTTTTACTCCTTTTATGAAATGCAAGTCTGAGATAAAACTTTTGCAGCTACTTCTTGTAGCTTGTAAAAAAGCAATAACAAGGAGATGGCTGAGCCCTACTCAACCCACTTTGGACGACTGGGTTGGAATTGTCTTAGAAATATTTAGAATGCAAAAATTGACATATCAGCTAAGGATTCAAAAGGAAAAATTCTATCATAGTTGGAATAAATGGATCCGATTCATTGCCACATCTAGACCAGAATTTGTTTGATATCAATAGCCTTACAATTGTGCCTTTTTTTTTTCGATTTTATATGTGCATATCTTTGTACTGATCTATAGATATATAAATATTTGCACACGAGTGTGTAGGTATGTGTGTATATGTATATGTACATAAATAGATATGGGTACGCGTGTATAAGTATATATACATATATATATTCTTACCCTGAAAGTCATTGAGGAGCGGAACATTGATCTCTCTGCATATGGAAAGAGTTACACCATAAGTTCTGTGTGATCTGATTTATGCTACAGACCATTTGTATTATACTAATTTGTGTAGATAGATACATACATTTATATCAGTCCATATACCTTTATAAGTGTACGTGTTAGGAAATATATTGTGCCCTGTTCCGCTAATAGTAGGGCATCTTTTTCTCTTAATTTTTTACTTTTTTTTTTCTTCTTCTTCTTTTTTTTTCTTTTTTTTCCCCTCTCTCTCTGTCTGTTACTGTCTTACATTGCCTGGACATTACCTGACTCTCTATGGAATAACGGACTGAACTCATCTATATGGTTGGACCTTTGTCTTTGTTAAACAATCTTGTCATAAGTTTTTGTTTGTTTATTTATCTGTGGTCCTCCTCCAATAAAAATATAATAATAAAAAAAAATCTGTTTTTATGTTTTGAAAACATTAACATGAAAAAGGTTTTAAATGTGCTTTCATTTTTTTATATTATGTAAAAAAATGTATGCATTATTAAATTACAATAAAGAAAACTAACAGATTATGTAGACGACTTGTGCTTTTGCAAAAGGACATCGGCTCCCCATTTATATTAATTTGTTAAACTTATTTAACTGCAAAATATAAAATTTCTGAGAAGTTGATCTCAATTTTGAGAAAAAAAATCAAGGTTGGTTGAAAAAAATCTTTAAATAATTATTATATGAAGACAAATGTGGATAAAAAAATTATGGTTTAAATAAATAGTTGGAGCTTTCAGGTTTGAATGGATGCAATTGAATGGTTTTATAAATTATCTATAATATGATCATTTTTTTAACGTATGATAAATCATTTTATTTATTGATCTTAATTTTAGTTGAAAGAATTTCTGAAGTACTGTGTTGAGAACCAAAACATTGTGCTGCCAGGCAGACTCCGCGCACTAGAGGGCGCTGTAGTTTCTTTCTTCCCTCGTAGCGTTCCCTTCTCAGCAAAGTAACAGTTGCCTAGTGACGCCAAACTATTGAGTTCCACTGATTTCCTGCTACAGAAAATCTCAACGCTGGCACTAAGCTAACGCTAAGTTTTTTCGAAGATGTTCTTCATCTGCTCCTTTTCTCCGATTAGTTATTCAATGTGACTCATCTTTATCACAGTTCGGGAGCCGGAAGTAGCGCTTCGGAGGGTCGGGATGTTTAACGAAAGCCCGGAGAAACGATGAACAGCTATATTTTCATCCGGGTGGTTGGGAAGGGAAGCTATGGAGAGGTGAACTTGGTGAAGCACAAAACTGACCGAAAACAGGTAAGAAACCGAGTTTGGACATATTTAATAAAGAAAAGTTTAGCTTTTTTGGATGATTTAGTTTTGAAGAAACCCAAACAAACACTAAAATAAGCGTGAAGTTAACACATACCTATACAAACAACAAAGATTTATCAACTTTTTTTATATAGCTGATCAAGAAATGAGCGGTTATGGTAAAGCAATTGGTTACATTCTTTAAAATAGCTTTAAAATACGAAATCATAACTTGAAAGATGTGGAGTGGTCCCGTCCAAAATCCTGACCTAAATCGGATTAAGATGCTTCGACATGTATGTTAAGTAAAGGGAGATTTAAACTGAAAGACCTTCCAATGTTGCTGAATTAAGATTTTATTTGTGCAATGGTTCTAAATGATAACATTGGAGAAATTAGTTTTTTTTTAATTTGATCTGAAAGAAAGACGAGGACTAGATTATCAAAAAAATAAAAACACTAACAGCTGTGCTATCTAAAAAAAATGAATAAAAAATTAGATGTAATATATGGAGCCAAAATAGTCTCGCTTCATTGATTTATGTATCTCTGATTTGTAACTCATACACTACATTTTTTTTTTGCATAATGCGTGTACTTGCAATTGTGTATTCACTTGTACAAAAATTACAAAATGCAATCTACACATGTACAACTTTAAATTACATCAGCTTATGACTAATCGCCTGGTACACACAAACAAAACTGCATTTATGCACAATTCAGATGTGAGACTCTTTTCATTTCCCCATGTTTTTGTGTAAGTGATGCGTTTAAGTGCTGCTAGAATGCTGGGTTATCACAGCTTTCTTAATCAGCTGCTTTAAACTAACAGTGGGGCAAAAAACTTTATAAATCAGACACTAATTGTGCACTTAAAAAGATGAGGTGGTCTGTAATATTCATCACAGGTATACCTCAACTATGAGAGACAAAATCAGAAAAAAAATCCAGAAAATCACATTGTCTGATTTTCAAAGAATTTAAATGCAAATTATGGTGGAAAACAAGTTGCCTACAAACAAACAAGATTTCTGTCTCTCACAGACCTGTAACTTTTTCTATAAGAGCATCTTCTGTCCTCCACTCATTGCCTGTTTTAGTGGCATTCATTTTTTAACTGTCCTGGGAATTAAATAAGTATTTGGTCAATAAAAAAAAGTTCATCTCAATACTTTGTTATATACCCTTTGTTAGCAATGACAGCAAAAACATTTGTAAGTCTTCACAAGGTTTTTAGAAACTGTTGGTTTTTTTTCTGGATTATATAAAAAAATATTTTTTTTGCTTCACTGTAGATTGTAAATAATGTCTTGTAAAATACTGATATTTTAACATAAATACATTTGAAATGTAATAATTTGAAAAATCTGGTGTGGTCTCGACCAAAATCCTGACCTAAATCAGAATAAAGTGGATTTTAAAGGAGGTTTAAGCTCGAAATGTGGCTGAATAGAGATTTTTTGTTTTTGGTCACGTGGACATGCGCAGTACAACATGCAGTAAAATGCTTTTTGTAATAATTAAAAATGAAAACACTGCAGGAATTAGCTTTTAAGATTGATTTGAAAGAATTACATGCATTCAAATGAGTTGAGACTATTTTGGTTCCATAAAATACAGTGCAAATAGAAGATTAAATTAAATAGAAGGTGCACAGTGCAAAAAACAAATCATAAGACAGTAAAAAAGACCCTTGTTTCAATTACATAACCTTTTTTCTGTCTTGCAAGAAAGATCATTTTTTTTAAATAGTTTTTTTTCTTCTTTTTTCTTTCTTGCTCGTTCAAAGAAGATTGTTTTAATTTTGAAGAGACTTATTTCTTTGGGGCCTGTTTTTGCAGTGTGTAAGCTGAAATATTCACACACAGGGACAAGATGGCAGCTGTATAACCTGCAATAGTATCTGACAAAATTGAAATAGAATTTAAAATTAACAAGATTACTCTGTCATATATATGAGTGATCATTTCAGATGTGTGAGCCAAAGTACTGTAAAGATTACAGTCAGTTATTGCAAAGGTTTGATTGATTTTTTTGCTGCTAATAGCAGCTAGCATGTAGTTGAAAAAATAGCTAAACTTCAAAATATCCTAAAAAACTGAAAAAATCCTAAATTAGACAAAATAGCTAGCATGTAAATGTTAGCTAAACTCCAAAACACCCAAAAAAAACTTAAAAAGAAAATCCTAAAATTAGCCAACACAGCTAGCATGTAGCTGAAATATAACCTAAACTCCAAAATAGGCTACTAAATCTTAGTAAATGCCAAAATAGTCCAAAAAACTAGAAGAATGACAATTGTTAAAACTTTAAAACCATAACTTTTTAACATAACTATGAATAATAAACAGGAAGAAATATTATTCCAGAATAAATCAATTTAAACCTTAAATAACTTTCAATATTTTACTCTTAGTAAAAATATATTTTGTCAAAATTATACAAGTTAAAAACAAGTACAAGATAACATCAGGCGTGTAATAATAAAATGAAATGATCTGGAGGGCCAGATCTGGCCCCCGGGCCTTAACTTTGACACGTGCCTTAACCCTTTCGCACCTGAGGCGGCACTTAAACACAAAATCGTCAAGCCGCTCTTCTCTTTCAGAATCTACTGGAATTATGTTGATTGTGTTGAAAACTATTTTAACGATTTTGTGTTAAAGCGTCTCAGGTGTTAAAGGGTTAAAATTTAAAAAGTCATGTAAAAACTACACATATATGTTCACGCATGTCTGATATTTGAATTTTGTTGCATTAAGTGTGTATAAAGTGGGAAACACATGACCGTTGAACAGGATGAGCGTGGCAATTCAAACTTTAACATCTTCTTGCGATTTCTGACTCCATTCCTTTATCTTTTCTCCCATCCAGTATGTTATAAAGAAGCTGAATTTAAGCACTTCTTCCAAGAGGGAGCGGCGTTCTGCGGAGCAGGAGGCCCAGCTTCTGTCACAGCTGCGACATCCCAACATTGTGACCTACAGGGAGTCCTGGGAGGGAGACGATCGTCAGCTGTACATCGTGATGGGTTTCTGTGAAGGAGGAGATCTTTACAACAGACTCAAACAACAAAAAGGAGAGCTTCTGCCAGAGAGGCAGGTTGTGGAGTGGTTTGTCCAGATAGCAATGGCCCTTCAGGTACTGTTTATTTTTATTCTCAGCACCACTACAGTGTTTACATTTAGTCAAGTCTCTGATTTTGTCTTTCAGTATCTTCATGAGAGGAATATTCTTCACCGGGACCTTAAAACTCAGAACATTTTCCTGACAAAAACCAACATCATCAAAGTTGGAGACCTGGGCATCGCCAGAGTGTTGGAAAACCAGAACGACATGGCCAGCACACTTATTGGGACCCCGTACTACATGAGTCCTGAGCTCTTCTCAAATAAACCCTATAACCACAAGGTAGCTCCACCTCTTGACATCAACAATCTTCTTTATATGTATTTCTTGAGGTATAATATTAATGACCGACTATGTTATTTGATATCCTTTGTACAGGGATGATTACACTCTGATAACACAAGAAATCTAAAAATATTAGAGCTGCCACAAATGATTGTTTTTATAGTCGGTTAATCACCGATTAGTTTTTTGATTAGTAGACTAATCAGGTCATGCGTTAACTGAATGTAAAGCACACTTCCTCTTCCTCTTAACTGCTGTTACTCCCACTGCCCGATCGATTTTTTGATTTGTATCTTTTGCATCCCTACTATATAATAAGTGTTAATATACACATATACATTTTAACACTTGTATGTCAATAATTTTCAATGACTATTGTAAGCTTTTTTTTTTTTTGTCTTTGTGTTCAGTCTGACGTTTGGGCCCTGGGTTGCTGCGTGTATGAGATGTCCACGCTGAAACATGCCTTCAACGCCAAGGATATGAACTCACTGGTGTATCGGATTGTGGAGGGAAAGGTTGGTCTGAACTTAAGGACATTTCTTGTCTGATGTAAAGGACAAACACTTTGTCTATTCTGTTAACTTCATTTTGTTAGATTTTTTTGTAAACGTGTGTCTGCGCCCAAGACTTTTTTTCTTTTTAAATAGAAGTTTTTGTGTGACTGGACTGTTGTTGTTTTAACGTATAAACATTGTATTTATCATTCTTTATTTCTTTCTTTTTTATTTTTATAGCTTCCACAGATGCCGAGTCGGTATGATCCCCAGCTTGGAGACTTAATCAAGAGCATGCTGTCAAAGAAACCTGAAGAAAGGCCCGACGTCAAACTCATCCTGCGGCAGCCTTATATAAAACGACAAATTGCGATGTTTCTGGAGGCTACCAAAGAGTGGGTTTCAGTGAACCACAAAACACTTTTACTTTTCAATTGTTCCATTTAGAAGATTTTATGCTTTTTTTTTTCATAGGAAAACTGCAAAATCAAGGAAAAAAGGTGACGGTGTGGATTGCAGATCTGGGACACCGTGTGAGGCGAAACCTGAGAGGCCTTCTGCAAGTCCACAACCTGAACCCCGAGACAGGACAAACTGGGTGAGTTTGGGGGGTTACTAGTTGGTGGGACTTGGATTATTCTCCCTTTATTTTCATTTAGACGTTCATGTAAGAAAAAGTTTAGATATCAGGAAATGTTTGTCCTTTTATAATAAAGTGCCGTGAACAAATGCACTTTTGGTTTTTGATAAATTAGTGATAAAAAAAATACAAAACATTAAAACGGAAAAGCACAGCAGCTGTGTGGATTCATGATCTAAGTCACATGTGTCAAAGTCAAGACCCAGGAGCCAGATCTGACCCTCTGGGTGATTATATCCAGCCTTCCAGATCATTTTATTTTATTTTATTGTTATTAATGGCCCGATGTTATCTTGCACTCATTTCTAACTTGGACAATTTTGACAAAATATGTTTTTATGGAGAGTAAAATATTGAAAATGATTTCTGGAACAATATTCCTGCTTTTTTATTATTCATGATTAAGTTGAAAAGTTATGGTTTTAAAGTTTTAAAAATTGCCATTCTGCTAGCTTTTTGGACTATTTTAGCATTTACTACGATTTTTAAGGCTATTTTGGACTTTAGCTAATATTTCAGCTACATGATAGCTGTTTTGGCTAATTTAGGCTTTTTGAAACTTTTTTAGGCTATTTTGGAGTTTAGCTAATGTTTACATGCTAGCTGTTTTGGCTAATTCAGGCTTTTTTTAAAAAAAAAATCAGGCTATTTTGGAGTTTAGCTAATATTTACATGCAAGCTGTTTTGGCTAACTCAGGCTTTTTTTCCAGTTTTTTTAGGCTATGTTGGAGTTTAGCTAATATTTTGGCTACATGCTAGCTGTTTTGGCTAATTTAGGCTTTTGTAAAACGTTTTTTAGGCTATTTTGGAATTTATTTTTATATTATTCAATAAATGTTTATCGTGTTTGGCCCCTAACCTAAGGTGTGTTTTAGATTTTGGCCACTTGTGCAATTGAGTTTGACACCCCTGATCTAAGTTAATCAAAACTTCAGTAAAAAAGTCTGATAGAAGCCATATCAGTGGAAGTTAACTTCTGTCCTTTTTTATATTTTAGAAGGAAGGAAAATCCCAACAGAAAATACGGAGTGACAGAGCGGATTCCCTCCCACCCAGGACACCTCCCCCACTCAAACCCTCCTCACCCGACGCCCTCAAAGCCAGTGCGGTCTCTATGGCAACAGTCAGCAGCATTAACATTGATGTCCCGCTGCAGCAGGATGACGGAGTGACCAGGAGACAGGTGGCCCCGTCTGTAATGTCACACCCCCCGCCACCCAACGCGGGTCACGCTCACATTGTGCACAGAGATGGCAAGCGGAGAGGGAAACCGGATCCTGCGGCCCCCCCTGATCCAGCCAAGCCCCACCTGAAGGCTGCGTCAGGTGTTCACAGCAAAGGGGGACACAAGACGGCAGAGAAGCAGCTCAAGCAGAACTCTGACAGCACATTTGGGGAGAAGCAGGAGTCGGTTATGGATGATGAAGATGACACCACGGAGTTATTGAAACAAGACGACGCGCACACAGCAAATCTAGAGAATGTTGTCAACAAAAATGACACTTTTACGCTTATCAAGCAGTCTTCAGTTCTGAACCTTCCCTCCCCAGATGTCCAAGTAAGGCATTTTTGTTTTAAACTTTTAAAAAAATTACGTAGTAGTTTTTAATCTGAGATGATTTTTGTTTTCACAGGACAAACTCAAAGCTGCAGAAAAGCTCTTGGAGCTTGCAGAACCGGTGAGCACTGCACAACTCCTGTAAACAAACTTGCTGTTTTGCACATTAAGAAATGATGTATCTCTGTTTAGGACTGTGATCAGGGAGAATCTTCCTCTGCAGCCTCTAAGACAAGTAAAGCCAGTCCATGTCTGAACTTGTCAGGCTGCTCAGAGCCAGAGCAGAGACGACAACAGCATAAAGGTCCAACACAAGAACACCAGAACAAGGTAAACATTCATATACCGTATGTTGTGTTTGGTCTGTTCACTAAATAATTAATTAAGTTTTTCACGAACTTATTAGAGCTGTTGTTAAAAACCAGGAAGCCTCAAGACACTGCTGTGACCCTGCATGAGTCAATAAAAACAGAATCTTTTTTTTAATTTAAGATTCTGATTTACATTTTGTAACTTAAAGTCCCCCTCCCACGAAAATCATGTTTTTTGAGTTTTTAACATGAATGTGGGGGATTTTTCTTAATAAAGAGAACAAATGTAGTAGGAAATAATTTAGTTTTTGCATTTTCAGGTATTTCTCCATTTAAATCTCTGTCAATCAAACTGTCTTGGACAGACTCTGTTTGAATGAATGATCTTCTTTCCATCAACAGCTCTGCTGCACATGCACTAAACCCTCATCTGTTCCTAGTGTCTAGTTCAGGTTCTGGAGAAGAGAAGATGGTATCTTCACATTGACTGCAGTCAAATGAGCCGCCGTTCACATTTCTGTGGTCAAATCAGCATCACTGGATTTTTGGTGTGAGTTTCATCCAATACTTACGGTAGCAGGACTGAGAACGCTGGAAAATCTCCACCAGACTCCACGGAGCTTCTTGATGTGACCACGGAAATGTGAACGGCGGCTCATTTGACCGCAGTTGGAAAGGATTGTAAATCAATGAAAGAGCATTTTGATGTTAGCTTTCATTATTTTATCAAGAACTCTGAGAAACCAATGATTGAATGTATTGATCACAGTCAATAAACATTGGAGAATTAGCTAAAAGAGTCTTTGGTGAACTGGAAGGAGAAAGAATCAGGATTTTGGAGGAAGTTCTGTCCATGAAGATCTTCACTTCCTCGTCCAGCTGACATCCGGATCAGAACCATACGGCTGGACATTACCCAGATTGATGGACATTTTTATGTAGCAGCGGGGAAAGATTTAAACTAGAGAGACAGAGCTATCATAATCAGATGGGGGGATCAGGGGCAGGGCTACTCAGCTCAGGACTAAAAGCCACGCCCCCTCAGAGGAGATTTGGGAAACAGAAGCTTCTGATCAACATGAAAAATAGCTTTTTAAGACATTTAGGTTGTAGGATTTTGGTTCAAAACTTTATAATCATAATTAAAACATAACTTGGAAATTATGTTTCAAATAAAAAAGAGTAAATTAGCAGTATCACTTTTGAATCTTTGTCTTTTCTTTTTAGTTCAAAGTAACCACACCGAGACCTCTACCACAACCTCCTGTTGAGAGTGTGACTGTGGAGAGAAACAGGAGGAGCAAGAAGAGTCCTGACGTGACAGCAACCTCCTCGCTGGTCACTTCCTCTAAAGATGGAATCTTACCTTTGCCGCAGGTGAAACTTTTGCCTTGTTTTAATCTGTTTGCAGACATTTATACAATAAAACTAGGGCCTGGGGAAAATTTGCGACCCATTTAAACCATTTAATTTGGTCCGGGAAATTAGAATAAATGATAATCTGTATCCATGTTTATTTTTCCTGTAATTCTGGTGTCTCCCCTCATATGGTGCACAACAAATAAACTGACCTTTGCTGGTGTGGATCATTACTAAGGTGGCGATCCAATTTAATATACAAATCTAGCTTAATGATTCACAGATAGAACCACAATTCTTACTTTTTTAAATCTTTTTAAAGTCCTTTATGTATGACTTTTTACTGGATGCATGGAAGTTAAAAATTATATGCATTAAACGACTATAAATTACAATAAAACTGATGAAAACACAAATATTTAGATAAAAATAAAGGTGTTTGTCACTTAAACAGTTTTTTTCCATCAACCTTCTGGTTTGATTCAGCAGTATCATAAACAATATATCAATTTTAAATCAAAATGTGAGCATGTTTTTAACCAGATTCCATGTTTTTTTATTTCTCTTATGAGTTGGGATAATAAAACATTCCACGTATCTGCTCCTGGTCATAATTTTAGAACCCTTTGTTGCCCACGAGTCAAATAAAAGATAGTTGGAGCTCCACAAAAAAATAAAAGCACTTTGATTCTACTTTGATTTTAATACTTTTGAAGGAAAAATTCAATAAAATAAACAAACATAAAAGACAGAGAACAAAGTTACAAGATAGTCCCAGAGTATATCATTTTATGGAACTGATATTTAGCTTTAAAGCTTGTGAGTTTGGCCTACAATCACATTTATTTAATCTTTTTACATTTTAGAAATTATTTTTTTCTTTAGGATTTAACTTTTGCTTTATCAATTAATTTTTTTTGAATATATTTAACACAGAATTCCATGTATCTTCAAACTTATCTCTCATAGTCAACTAAAATGTGTCTGATTTACTAAAATTATTCAATTTTTCTTGAATTGATGAAAAGATTTTTGTATTTTTGTTGTTTTGTATGTTTGTTTCCAGGCGATGTTACTGTACAACTCAAAACAAAGCATTTTTGTATTTATGTTTTTGCCCGGGCTTTTGTTGCCTCATTGAGTTTCATTTAATCACTGTAACTTTAATTTCAGGATCGCCTGTTATCAGCTCGAGAGAGAAGAAGACTGAGACAGTCCCAGGAAAGCATCAGTCATACAGGTACCACCTCTGAATGATTTAACCTCCATGTTACAAAAAAAGTAAACAAAACAGAAGTACAGAAATAGAAATAGAAAATGCAAAGAATTTCTCTGGTGTAATTTGATGTTGAGTCACTCTAGAAAACACATCTGTTTTATTGTTCTGTTTAGAACACTGCGACAGATCAATGGGATGTTTTTCTATGTTCTGTTTTGGGACACTGCGACAGATCAAAGTGATGTTTTTCTATGTCCTGTTTTAGAACACTGCGACAGATCAAAGCGATGTTTTTCTATGTTCTGTTTTGGGACACTGCGACAGATCAAAGTGATGTTTTTCTATGCTCTGTTTTGGGACACTGCGACAGATCAAAGTGATGTTTTTCTATGGTCTGTTTTGGAACACTGCGACAGATCAAAGTGATTTTTTTCTATGTCCTGTCTTAGAACACTGCGACAGATCAAAGTGATGTTTTTCTATGTTCTGTTTTAGAACACTGCGACAGATCAAAGTGATGTTTTTCTGTGTCCTGTTTTCATCCAGATGCCAGCGCAGTTCGAAGAGCATCCTATGATGTCACGTCCACTAAATCAGAGCACGTCAACGTCCCAGTAACTCGATCAGCTTCATACTCCATCACACAGACCAACAGTAAGGTAAAGCTGATAACCTTTTAAGTAAGGGATAATACCCGACGAAGTGTGCGTTATGAGAAATTAACGCACGACGCGGAGGCCTAAACCGTCCGACGCGAAGCGGAGGACGGTTGCCTCCGTGAAGTGCGTTAATTTCTCATAATGCACTCTTCGGAGGGTATTATCCCGCTTATACCATGGTCTTTACAAAATAAATAAACATTTAATCGATATTTAGTACTTTATTCTTGTTATTTCTTTGGTTTAGCTCATTTTTTCACAAAAAGCGGACTATTTGATCCGTGATGCGGTTTGTTGTCACGGTGATATGGAACACGGCATGAAGCCGGAAGCCGTTACAGACCTCAGCTGCAGCGGTAAAGTGTCGCTGTTTTGAAAGAAAGACCTGGACAAATTAGGATATTTTTCTTCTTTTTCTGACGTTAAGCCTTCAGTGAGCAGCTAGAACATATTCAGCTTCTGTCTGTGTTTCATTTCACGGCAGGTTCGTTCTTCTGAGCTGCTCTAAAATGAGAAACTCCCTCTTGTGGTGAAACAGAAGACTACACCTTCCATGTCGAGTGGTGTTTTATTAGAAGGAGAATAACCAATTTGTCAATATTAATTTACCTTACAAAAGGAGAGGAATCTAAATGCTGGTCGCTACAATAAGTTGAATAAAGCATCAGTTCAGAGAGAAAGTTCATCCATTACTGCTTGTTTTGTCCAGACGATGAAGGAAAAATGTGTTTTAAAGAAGCCTGCGCAGTGATATCGAACGTTTGGTCTGTGTGACCGGAACTTCTTTTTTAGGTGTGCGTTATTACTGTGCATTATCACTTTTTAATGCACACCCAGCAGCCAATCAGAATCGAGTATTCACCCAGACCATGGTATAAAATAAAAATAAACCATTTAACGGTTACTCTTCATTAGCTAAATTTTTGTCAGCTTGGTGGGGAACTTTATCACAGTAAATTGAAAATTCTTCCTCTCAGATCTTCTGTTGTTACATTGTGGTTTGTTGCAGGATAAACTGATGGAGCAAAGGTCAGACGAAGATGAATGCAGCTCATCCACGAGCTCCACTGAGCGCTCAGAAGGAGACTGCAAGGAAAGGTGAGGAAGCGTTTTATTATATTTCATCTTAACTCTTGGACCAGTTTGGTGTTGATATTCTTTTAAAACCGCTGTTGTTTTTGATAAATTCACTGAATTTATGATTGTCTGCAGGAAAATTGAATCAAGTGACATGCAAGATTTAGTGCACATGATGACTCAAACATTGAGAATGGAGGTTAAAGACGGCGGAGGGGACAAAAGTGCATTTGACTCCACTTCTTCACTGCCGGAGTTCAAACTGAACAGGAAGTACAGGGACACGCTCGTTCTTCACGGGAAAGCTCGAGGGGAAGCTGAGGACCTGTCGCTCAGCAAAATACCAAAAGGTTCAGATGCGTTTGGATTTTTACCACACTATTAAACACTATCATCGTCATTCGGGTGTGAAGTTCCTGGTGTTGAACATGTTCGTCTCTGAAAGGTTCTACATCTGGTCCAGCCAAGATCAGAAGAGCTATAGAGAAGCTGAGAACTGATGTGGTGAAAGGTCTGGGTGTTAAGCTGCTGGATGAAGTGCTGGAAATCCTGGAGGAGGAAGAAGATGAGACCAAAAGAGAGGTATGTGGGATGTTTTACCACTCTGGTTCTACATCAGATTTATTTCCTTTTTAAGATTCTGATTTAATTTGTAACTTAAATTAGAAAATAGGTCGCCTTGTTTTCAGAATGATTCGAGTTAACTTCCTTTCTTTCAGCTGTGCCTTCGTGACCACATGGGAGACGAGAAGTACCAAGCGTACGCTGTGATGGTGAGGCAGCTGAAGTTTTTTGAAGATATGGCCTTTAAGGCTTGAAGAACAGTGGGAGAACTATGATTTTGTTTGGGAACACTTTGCATTCGTTCACTGGTGCATCTCCACCGATCGTCATTGCAGGATTGCCTGTTCTTTGTGTGAGTTGTCACAGCAAAATGGAAAAACTTGTTTACTGCCAAAATATACTTTTTTCTGACACTAAATTTCAAAGGTTTCTGGTATTTAACTGTATCTATGGAGGATAAACAAATGTGTAATTATGTAAATAAACCAGCCTCCTTTTGAAATGTGAATGCACAGTATGTTTGTCTTACATAACTTAGATTTCTTGTGTAAAGTTTAGTCAATAAAATTCTCTTTGAATTTACTGCAGTGAAGAATTCAAATATTTAGAATTTGTTTTTTTATGCAGCATCAGAATTTATTGGTACTATTTTTATTACAAACATGATTCAAACTAGATGTTTCTTACAGATTCGTATGAATTTTTAATTTGTAAAAAATGCTTTTTGTAATGATTGTTTTCCCTAACATTTGAGAGAATAAAATATTTTATTATCAAGAAAATGTTCCTCTCTGATCAAGATTTAGGCACTTTTATGGTCTAAGTATTCAGCAGAAAAACATCAAAAATTCTTGTCAGAAAATATAAATGCATTTGATGTTTTATTTAAAGAAAATTGTTTAGACTTAAATGAACAAATGAAAGCTTTCTCTTCCCAATTTTTTTTAATATGAAAAATATTTCCATGTAACAGCACACGGCAAACTGATCCATCCACAGCCAAACGTGTAAGCTGTTGGTCTACTTGTGCTTTTTCTTCTTCTGGATGTTTTCTTGAGGCTTTTGGGTGGGCTCGGTACTCGTTTCAGGTAAGACTGGCTGCCAAGGGAGCGGATTCTTCCTGTACATGGGCCATGGAGGCAGAGTCAACTGAAGAGAAGAAACAAAATTAAGCATCTGTTGTTGTTTTGGATCTGTCATTTAAGAAAAAAAGGTCAAATCTCGAGAGAATCCAACAGAAGATGAGAGTCTCACCAAGCAGGACACAGCAAATCCACCTAACACGATGTACACTGTCCACCCAAACTGCTCAATGATCAGACCGTACACAAATCCAATCACCTGTGAAGAAAGAACATTGCATAGATGAAACACACTGCAGACAAAAAACAAAATCCCATTTTTGGAGATGTTTGTTCAGATGAGTTTACCGCTGAGATGAGAATAATTCCTTGGAAGATTTGTTCTGCAAGCTTCTGGCCTTTATAATCCTTCAGCACATGGAGGAAATGATTGGTTAGGTTAATATCAGGTACCTTTTCTCTGCAATAAAGTATTTATTTTTACAGTTTATTCTATAATTTACCACAAATTGAAAGATACCTTCAGTGCAAAATGAAACACTTCAAAACAAAAGACGTGTAATTACATTAACTTTATAACTGTTTAAGCCTTTAAAATCTTTATACATTTAATGTTATTTTATGCACACTTCTGATTTCAGAACACATTGCAATAAGCGCTTTATTGTCATAACGGTTGCAGTGATACAGATGCTCGACGTGTTAGCTTAGATACGGAAATCTGAGGGGGAAAACGCATTTACTAACTGCTAATGTTCAACTTTAAAATAAATAAAGGAGCTTTTCTTACCATATGCGTGGGAATGGACTTAAATACGGACAGCATGTTTTCTATTTAAGTAAACGGTATAAGCTTAAAGATGTTAGCTTAATTTAGGTAGCAGTTAAACTTCCGGTTCCTAAAACATACGTCGTACTGTGAAGGACCCCTAGCCCGCCACTTCCGGGGTGTCTTAACCATTGCACTTCTTTGTTTTGCTATGTTTTGTATTGTTTTACTTTTCCTTCCTGTACATCTATCTTGTGGATACCTTTTAACGTTTTTTTGTACATTGACTGTACTTTACATTCACACTGATAACTATTTTAAGATGTATTTACTTTATGATTTATTTAATTTTATTCATTTCCCCCGCCAATTAGATTACTATAAGGTTCAAGGGAGAATTTACATTTACTTTTTAATTGGAAAAAAAATTATACAAGGCAGTGAGGCAGTAGGATATTTCAAACAAAAAATTAGAAATAAAAGAAAGAAATAATAATGAAACTTATATACATAATTAAAAACGTCAAAAATAGCAACAATATTAAATTGTAAAATCATTTTTTTAAGGGGGTTGGTTATCAGTTTTTTGGTTGTTTGTTTTTACGTTTTGTTCTTCTTATTATTATTTTAGTTAAATATGCTTGCTTCTTTTAGCTAGCCACATCTTAATCAATCTCTTCTAAAGGTGATCTGCATTTAGTTAAATCTTCCTCAAGAAACCATTTAAAGTATGAAGCGCTTGTTTTGTAATAAAAATTAAAACTGATGATCTTTTCTTCCTTGTGTGGGATTTTATGGGTATTTTTTTCACTTTATGAACAATTACATTTGAGCATATTTAGCATATTTTTTATTCATGTGAGAAAATCTAAAACCTTCTGGTTTGATTTCCAGTGCTGGTTAACCTGTAATAATATTTGTTGCCTAAATATCCAAACTATTAGACATGGTCTACAAACAGAAAACATAAAAGCAGAATGTGGTATTAATACTTTAATCATATTTGCAAAATTTTATATACATAAATGGCGTTTTTTGAAGGTACCCCAAGTTTTTGTTGGTATTAAAAATGAAATATTTATGTGAAAGACTTTAAAAGAATGCAAAATTTTGAATTTTTAGAACACATTTTTGAAATAGGTAATTGACCTTTATTTGTACATTTATTTTTATGAGAAACTGTAGGCTATATAGTAACACATATACCTGTTCTTTTAAGTAAAATATGTTTATATAAATATATATTTTACTCTTGTGCGACGTTACTTTTATTTTTTTTTCTCTTATTCTGATTTGGGATATTTTTTTTATATATGCTGCTTTGTTCTGAGCCATTTATATTCAATAATAATTGTATTTCTGACATATTCATGCTGTATTGTTGAAATATTTTGTCAATTTTAAAAAAAGAGTCGTTTGTAGATTTTTTTCTTTTTGAGTGTGAAGTCTTAAGTGTTAACAAAATTGCCTGTCAGAAAAGTACTTTTCATTTGCTAATAATAATATGCTTGGTCTTGTATAATCAGCTTCAACATAAAAAACGTATTTATAAATAAATATAAAAATCCCCTTCAAGGTCTAAAAAAGAAAGAGTTACAATTTATTTTTAATCAGGCGCTCTTTGAACACCCCCTCCCCACCGATGGGAAAAACTTGTTGATGTTGAGTTGGCAGATTGGCTTTAACGCGATTTAGCTCCACAAACAGTCTGTCTGTAGAGTTTGCGGAGATTCGAAAAAAATAATGTTAAAGTTTGCCAATTTGTTATAAAAAACAACCAGTTAGCGTTTTATGGAGTCGCTACGGATCACTAAAGCCGTTTAAGCAGCTAATCTATTTTAGTATCTGCACCTTATCTGTTTAATTAAGGGACATTCTTCAGCATGACACTAAGAAAAGGTAAAATGTTTTTAATTTTTCCTGGTTTGAATTACATTTGTGATAACCCTTTACCCTCATACATGCGTGGCAGCAAGTGTAAACTCTGTTTACATCACAGTTTTCAGGGTTTATGTGCTGTATGTTTGTGTTTATTTTCATATCTGTTATATTGTTGGAAAAAATAAACACAGCAAAGACAATGTATCAGAGTTTTTCTTTATGGTACATATATTCTGATTATTATTTTTCAAAATAACAGAACTGCCACGTTCACGTGAAGATTTACACATTTTCATGTTTTCATGTCTGCTTGGAATGATCTAATCAGTCAAGAAATCAGGTAATGTGCATAAATACACCTTGTCGTCTCCATCGTTGTGTTTTAGTGAACGTGATCATCCTCCTGTTGGTTGGTGTGGCCTTTCTGATCATAGTTCAGCGAAACCTCCTCAAACTCAGCGACCTTTTGCACAAGGAAAATCCAGGTATGTCTGCAGGTTTATGCCTTCTTCTGCATCCCAAGCATTCATCTTCTAAACACGTTTTGTCCCCTTCGGGGTCACGGTGCTGCTGGAGCTCAACCCAATACCTCCGGGCGAAGGCAGGATACGCCCTGGACAATTCGCTAGTCTGTCACACACATTCACACATAAGGTCAATTTAGAGTAACCTGTGAAGCATGAAGAAAACCCACTTGTTCCAGGGGAGAATATGCAATCCCATATGCAATCAGCATCCCATAATTACAATACATACAGCAATAATCACATAGATTAACAGAGACTCCTAAATTCTGGACATATTTTCTCCCTTAATTACATTAAAAGCATTTAAAGCATCCGTTTATCCTTTTTGAAAAAATATATAAAAAGCAAGTCTGTTACTGTTACAAAGATTTACTTTATTAATTACCTTTTACCTGTTTCATCTTCCTGTTGCACATTTAAATGATATTTTTATTGAAACAAAGAAGAAGAGGTTTTGCATAACTGTCATTGCTCACCTGTAGGGCTGCCACCATTAGTCGATTAACTATACCGACAACTAAAATAATTCTTTAATTGTTCTTGTGCATACTTAGAAAATGAAGTCATTTTTGTTTTATTTTTGGAGCAGCACCTTCTTCTTTAGACCATTCTGTCAATTCTGGGGACAGTATAATTATAGTAAGACTGCATTACTTCAGGATTTCACAATTTGACACTTTTAAAATATATTTAAAACAAATTTTCAGACCAACATTCATTTACTGTTTGGAATGGCTGGAAGGATTCATGTCTTCAATGTTTTTATTGCATTAAAAAGCTTTTATTTGATATAATAATACCCTAAAATGTTATTATTTGACATTTTTCATGTTTTTAAGCTGTAGAATCTGTAAATATGAGATTGAAATAGTCCTGATGCATTTATAAAAAGCCTATGGGGTCCCTTAAGGCTCTCTAGTGATTGTTTTGCTTTTACACAAATGAAAAGTCCCTAAAATATGGAGAGAAAATAGACTCACTCTGATTTGTGAGTCCGTAATTATTGATTTGTGCGTGTATATTCTTGATGTGTAACTCAGATAATACATGTTGTGCATAAGTAAAAAAAATACAAAACTTTAAAAAACCACAAAATACAATTTACGAATTTGTGAGACGTGAAAAAAGTCTCTCAACAGATTTGTGCGTAACTGAGGTTTTGTGTGTGCATAAGAGGTGATTGGTGTGTAATTTTTAAGATTTGCTTATGTAATTAATTTCAAGCTGTCTTTGAATTTTTTTTAATCTGTAAATTGTAGTTTCCATGTTTTTATTTCATAATTATTGTACTTATGCACATAATATATATTATGAGTTACATATCAAGAATTACACACACACAAATCAAAAGTTATGCTCAAATCAAGAATTACACACTCAAATTAGGAATACCGTACGCACACACAAATCCTAAATTACGCACAGATCAGGAATTCCGCACACATAAATTAGGAATTACAAACACACAAATCCAAAGTTACACACAAATCAGGAATAACGCACACACAAATCCTAAATTAGGCACACATAAATCCAAAGTTACACACAAATCAGGAATTACACACACATAATTCCAAAGTTACGCACAAATCAGGAATTTCGCACACACAAATCCTAAATTACGCACACATAAATACAAAGTAACACACAAATCCTAAATTACGCACAAATCAGGAATTACGAACACACAAATCCTAAATTATGCACACATAAATACGAAATTATGCACAAATCAGGGATTCCGCACACACAAATCCTAAATAATGCACAAATCAGGAATCACGCACACACAAATCCTAAATTATGCACACATAAATACAAAGTAACACACAAATCAAGAATTACGCACACACAAATCCTAAATTACGCACACATAAAACCAAAGTTACACACAAATCAGGAATTACACACACATAATTCCAAAGTTACGCACAAATCAGGAATTCCGCACACACAAATCCTAAATTACGCACAAATCAGGAATTACGAACACACAAATCCTAAATTACACACAAATTAGGAATACGCACACACAAATTCAGAGTTACACACAAATCAAGAATTACGCAGGCATAACTTGGGGTGATACTTATTTCTCTCCATACTAAAACATTTTAAATAACATATTTTGCATGTCTGCAGACTCTGGGTTGATTCTTCCGTTTGAGGGAGAGCTGTCCCCGGACCCAGAGCCACAGCGGAGAGGAGAGGAGATCCCCGTTCTGCTGACCGCTGCTGAGGACAGACTTGGAGCTGTGGTTGCTGCCATGAACAGCGTCTACCACAACACCAAGGCCAACGTCGTCTTCACCGTGGTGGCCCTCAACGGCACAGTCGACCATCTGAAGTAATGCTCACCAAAACAGGATTTTATTTAACACTTTAACTTAGCTCACATATTTTTCACGTTTTATCCACAGAGAGTGGCTGAGTAAGACAAAGCTGAAAAAGGTCAAAATTAAGATTCTTGTTTTTGAGCCTTCACTCTTCAGTAGTAGGATTTCCAAAGACCCTCAGACGCTGGAGACTTCAAACCTAGTAACACTTTCTACTATCTATAGAACAATTCACAACTGTTTTCTGTTATTCTATACATTGACTCTATGGTTTGTTTCTCAGTTGACTTTTGCCAGGTTTTATCTTCCCGCGTACATACCAGGGGCAGAGAAAGCCATCTATCTGGATGATGATATTATTGTACAAGGTAATAAAAACCCCTCAATGTACGAGGATTAGATGAGACCCAAAAAAAAGGTTTTGGATTAAAATTTTTGATTGGTTTATTCCCAGGAGACATTAAAGAACTTTATGACACCAACTTGAAAGCAGGACACGCAGCTGCCTTTTCTGATGACTGCGACTCAGGATCGTCCAAAGGGATCATTCGAGGGGCGGGAAACCAGGTTTGCGACTCCTGCGAGACTTAAAATAATCATAATATCTGATTTATCCCATTTTTTTTAAACGTTTTTTTTTCTTTTTTAAGAACAACTATATAGGTTTTTTGGATTTTACAAAAGATTCCATAAAGAAGCTGGGGATGCGGGCCAACACGTGCTCCTTCAACCCCGGGGTCATCATCGCCAACCTGACGGAGTGGAAGACCCAAAACATCACCCAGCAGCTGGAGCACTGGATGGAGCTCAACACGCGGTAAACCACCGTAAAAACAGTTAGCTTGACTAATATTTTTTCAATTTCACTGAACTCTGTTTTTCTTCAGGGAGGAGTTATACAGTAAAAACCTGGCTGGAAGCATCACCACTCCCCCACTGCTGCTAGTTTTTTACAAACGTCACTCCTCCATCGATCCGTTGTGGCATGTGCGACACCTGGGTGAGTTCCTCCTGTTCCAAAATAAAGAAAGACATGATAACTTTTTGATCATCTTTTGATCTATTTTCAAAGCGCTCCCAGTGGTCTGTTATTTACGATTATGATATTTTTAGGCAAAACCAAAAAACAGGACTTTTTTTCCCCCAAACTTTATTGACAAACAACATAATACAACAACAAAGTGAATGTCTCGAGGGGGGAACTGTACAAACTGCACGATAAAAAACAGAAACAAAAATTATAGATATAAATAATATGCAATAAAAAAGAAATATAAATCCAACAACCTTCAGAGTTCAATAAATTTAAAATTTTTCAAAAATCAAATTAGTTCAAATTGCCTTTTTGTTTCGAAGTTGTTTGATAATGTCACAGAACTGATTGATTTCATTCAAAAAATGTTTGAATTTAGGTTTGGAGTTAAACCATTTAGCTTTATGAATACGAACGTTTGCCAATAATGAAAACAGCTGTGTAAAAAAAATAAAATCTTTGCCTTCAGGACCGTTTCTGCAGAGGCAGGAGTTCATTAGTGAGAAGCAGAGAGTTTGTGGTTACATCACAAAAAAGCTGGAATTTTTCATCTGCTCCTGATTCACAATGATTTGAATAAAACAACTCAGGGATGCAACTTTAAGCTTAATTTTCTTATAGCATGTCCTCCATTGTCAGAAAAATGCCATATTTGAACATTTTAAAAACAATTTTCCTTGGAATTCTTTTTATGAGGTCAAATTTGGACCATCTTAAGGTGAATGAAAAACCAGATTGTAGATTTAAAAAAAAACATTTTTGAAAATTTTAAAGCAGGAGATTGTTAAAAAAAATAAATAATAATTGTTAATTTAAAACTTGAATAAAAAGGAAAAAAAATAAGCCTCTTTGCTTTTAGTTCTCAGTTTTCAGCTTCAATTCACTTTTCTCTGCTGATCTGATCCTATTTTCACGGGGGGGCGGGGCTTTGAGCTCATTGGCTACCAAGATTTCCAATTGGGTGACACATCTTCTAGACTTTTCTCAGACAAACGCAAACATTTTCACAAACATTTCTCTTGTTTAAAGCTTTATGCAAATTCAGCTTTATGTAACATTGGCAAACTGTATGTGCTGCTTTTCGGTAAAACATGGCATGGAAGAGATTGATCGGGAAAAAAAATCCACTGAACAGCGAGACAACTGGATATAGCGAGGAAAAACTGTAGTGAAAACAGTAGTGAAAATATTCTCCCAAAGTTTGGTACAGCAGAGTGGTGGTACGTAAACAGACGCCGTCCCGTAAAGGAAAAGACATCATATCACCAGAACCTCTGGTAGCCAATGAGCTCGAAGCCCCGCCCCCACGTGAAAATAATCCTCTTGGCAGTGAAAACTTGAAAAATGAATTGAAGCTGAAAACTGAGAGCAAAGAGGGAGAAATTACAAAAAAAAAAAAAAAAATGTCGAAAATACACATTTTTTTGGTAACACTTTTAGGTTTATTTTTTCTTTTTATTGAAGTTTGAAACTTAAAATTATTTTTTTAATTTTTCTTTCAAGTTTACAATATTTTTTATTTCAAAGTTACATGTTGATTTTTCACATTTTCAGTAATTCCTTCAAGTTTTCAGTGTGTACTGAAGAGTTTGAAACTGTTTTCATTTTTTCAAATGTACATCTGGTTTTCCATTCACTTTAAGTTGATCCTAATTTGACCCCATTGGGTCTTTTTGGAATAACAACACAGATTTTTGTCTCTTGTTTCTATGCAATAGGTTGCATCTGTAAAATAGCTAAAAATGCAACATTTTTCAGGCACTACAGGAGCTGGAAACCGCTACTCCCCTCAGTTTGTGCGAGCTGCCAAACTCCTGCACTGGAACGGACATTACAAGCCTTGGGGAAGGTTGTCTTCCTTCACTGACGTCTGGGATAAGTGGTTCATTCCAGACCCCACGGGGAAGTTTCAACCAGTGCGAAGACACGCAGACTGAGAGGGGACGTCTGTCGCGGTCCGATCCCAAAAGGAGTCCAGCATTGCTGCTTGTATCTCAGGGACAGAGACAGCTCAGCCAGCCTTGTTTATTTGCCAAAATGAATGTTTCTCTTGACCTCGACTTACATTCCTGAGAAACTCTTTGGTGATGAAGACTGTTTGACATTCTGAGATGCTTTAATGTTCTCCACTGATGCCTTCACAGACTGCCTAAAGAAACATCAAGATCTTTTAAATTATGGCCCGAATAGCTGGTTGGGTTCAGTCCTGTTGGAATCTCAGTTGCCTCCACCGTCGGTTGATCTGTTATGTAGCTTCATTTATCTGTACGAGTCTCAAGTTTATGCAAACCACTAACCAAACTTCAACAAACTGTTTGCACAAGATGCTACACACTACACAAAGAATTGTATTGTTTTTTCCCAAAAAGCAGTGACCTGTGTCTAAATGTCATTTATACAATAAATGTTTTGCAAACAACCCCATGAAAGACTTGTTTTTGTTAAAACTAGTGCTGTCATGCAATTATTTTGTTTGTGTGTCTAATTAATCGTGATCTGTAATTATACGTCTAGAGTGTTCCTGTTTCTCTTATTTATTGTGCGAATGCTGTCCTCCGACTTTCGTTCTTGATTAATGAAAACATTCTTGGAAAATACTTTTGCTTTCTTCTGTCTTGTGCCGGTAATCCTGTTTTTCTTAATTTCTTTAGTATTTTTCTTCGGTACGTTTTTGTCGTTGCATTGCTCTTTAGCTCTTTTAGCTTTTCCGCTATCAAAACGTTAAGCTCTTGTAGGATATTTCTAATAAGCTTGGCTAATTTTGGCTTTTTCCCCCTAGTTATTTAGGCTATTTTGGAGTTTCGCTAATATTTCAGCTACATGCTAGCTTTCTTTTTTTTCTTTTTTGCAAATTGGGGGGGGTTAAGCTATTTTGAAGTTTAGCTAATATTTCATACTAGCATTCGTTTTTTTCTTTTGTTGTTGCAAATTTTTTTTTTTAGGCTATTTTGGAGTTTCGCTAATATTTCAGCTACATGCTAGCTTTCTTTTTTTTTTGGCAAATTTATTTTTTTTTAGGCTATTTCAAAGTTTAACCAATATTTCAGCTACATGTTAGCTGTTTTGGTTAACTTAGGCTATATTGGAGTTCAGCTAATATTGATTTTCATTGTAAATATTTTAAATCTAATAACTGCTGTGAAAAGCCTCATTTTGAGGTACTTTCAGGTTAAATTTACGACACTGTGGGGCAGTAAAAGATCAAATCAACTAAAGTTGCTTTATCAAGTTTCTCTTTTTTTGTTTTTATTGTAATAGGTTTTTAAATGTACTTTTACACAACCAAGGGGCATTGGGCTGGCGGGGATTCCCGTCCCGGGAGGGGTCCGCCTGCGTCGTGGGGGCCGCTCACCTGCATCTGGCCTCACTCCCTCTGGCTCTGGGTAGAGTGACCCTCTTGGGGCCTGTTGTTGCTTAAATGTGAAGACTACTTTACCCAACAGGTGTTTGTAACAACAGTGTGTGTAGACAGGCCACACCCCTCCCAGATTGTTGTTTTATGATGTTACTACCCTCTGTTACCATCTTCTTTTCTCTATAAACTCCCATCTTTTGTGCCAATCCCCCATCGGGACAAAATGAATGCAGGAAAAGCAAACGTTTCCCTCGGTTTATATTATATTCCTCAGAGGAAAGAGCGGGTCCAGAGTACATGCTGGAGCCTTGACAAAATGCAAGTTTTTCTAAAAATATTGAAAGGAACATGGTGGTTTTGTCACTTTAGATTTACTACACATATATTCAAATTATTTACAGTAGGAACAGACAGTAAAGCACCATCCGAGAGCAGAAATACAACGAGATGTTATTAAAAGAATACAAGATTATAGTCGAGCTTTACATGTTTTGACTGATTTGTTTCCTTCAGAATCATCAGTTCAAAAATAAAGTTCATCCTGTTGGTGATTTCATCCACGTATGGAAAACATCCGATGTAAATTTCCGTTACACTTTCTGAGCTGAGGCGCTGGCTGGAAATGAAGCTTAAGTTCATTTAAAATGGGCATTAAAATCATAGGCGTCGTCTGTACTCGTAGCTGTCAGGTTCACCTCCAAGGCCGATGACTGAAACTGCACTTTTTTGGGTTTTTCTGTAAAAGAGAAAAACAAATTAGAATATTTTTGTTCTCAAAGATTTCAGATAATAGTAAAAAAGTAATAATTACTGCTCTGTGGTGTTTTCTCTGGATTCTCCACAGCTTCATTTGAGTCCACAGCCTGAGGAAAAAAAAGGAAAATCTTTGGACTAAATTTCACTTCATCCTGAAGTACAATAGAGATAAATTACACAGCAAGATCAGAGTTGGATTAGAAGTCTTCATGAAAAACTTCAAGATTTGCGTTTTTGTCCTCATTTCAAGAATAAAAGACCAGCTGTTTAAAGACCCTCCATCAGTGGTTACCTCGTCGCTCTGCTTCTCCTCCGCTGCGGTTGCAGCACTGGGCTGTTCTTCAGAAACACGCAGAACACCAGAAGTTGGGCCTTTAGAGATGAAGCTTATGCTGCTCGCAGGGTTTGGAAATTTAACACCTAGAGAGGAGAAGACAGGAGTTACGACAGCTCATCGCTGCTGTCATCTGCAGGGATGTTAAAGTTCCACCTTTCAGAGTTTCCTCATTTCCTGTTTTCAGTTTCTTCAGATTCCAGCCGTTCTGCATTTCGGTGACCACGGCATCCGTCAGGTAAGCGGGAGGGGTGTGCTTCCCAGGAACCTTACAGTGGTAGCTTAGCTTTGCCCTGAAATAAACCCCAAAACCACATCGATAAAAACATAAATAAGTAGCTGCCATATCGCACGTTTGCAGAAAGCTTTGGAAAATATTTGGATCAGAGTTGGATTAGAAGTCTTCATAATAAAATCCAGACTTGCATTTTTTGTCCTCATTTCCACAGTGGGGGGGGGGCACCCTTCCTCAACAGTAAAAGTGAACTCACCCGGTCCAGTCAGACAGAAAGATGGCGGCTGCCTGCTGCGTGTCAGGAACTCCTCCCTTCTGCAGGAAACCGCGCTTTTTGGCCAACATGGTCAAAAACTCCAGAGAGTTTCTATAGTCTGGAACGTTGTACTGCAGCATAACCTGGACCGGTAAGACGACACGTCACCAACCGTCCAAACGGTTGCTTTGGTGATGGAAGCTTGGCCTACCTGTGTCTTATCACACTGCTTTATCAGCGTCTGCGCTGCCTCCAGAACGCTGTCCTGACCCTCCTCCACCTGCAGGCTCCTCAAGGCCATGGAGGCCGGCGGGTTTGATGGGGACGCCACTATTCCCGGGCTGTCGATGAGCTTCACGGTCTTAGAGATGTGCACCTCTTGCATTGACCTGGTGTGAGGCACACATTAGTAGAGATTTCGAAGAAAAAAAAAAACATTTCAAACGTGACTCACTTTGTCATGCCTCTCTTGACACCAGCGTTGCACGCCAGGACCCCCTTAAGGCTGTTGATGAGACTGCTTTTGCCCACATTTGGGAAACCTAAGGGTCAAAGAATCTTGTTAAAAAAAGATTCTAGTGAAAAAAACAATAGAAACATATATTTTTAAAGCATTTCTCACCAACAATGCCCACTTTAAGCTTCGTCTCATTCTCTGTTTTGGTAACAAAGTTCATCAGCAGATCAGTGAGACAGGAACTTCCAAAGCAAGCAACTCCTCTGGATCTGTCCAGGATGTCGTTCGAAGCCACAATTCTGCTCTTTTTGGCTTTCTGGTGAGCAAAAAAAAAGCATTTTAAAAGGTACATTTAAAGCAGTAAACTGTATTAACCTAAGGATTACAAAAATACAACAAATACATAAGTCAAGATGTATTTTTGTTTCACAAACACACACATCAATTTTAACTTTATTAGAATGACGACATTGTGTGTCTGTGTGTTAATTTTGGAGGTAAAAACCGGTAACAACAGCACAACAAGCTGTGTAACCTTCTCAGACCTCCACATGACTACCGACGGACAACATTTCTTGGTCTAACACAAAATAAAATCTAGAATCCACCCTTTTCACGGGACGTCAGACAAAATGGAGACATCGTCGCTAATGTGTAAAGTGACTCACGGTTTTAGACTGGCAACGTTGACAGCTGATTAACACAATTTTATGTAAATAAAAAAAGGTAACGTTACCAATTATAACCGATATTTGTACAATATTTATTTCATAAATGTCCCATCAAGCTGTATTTTTTTCCCCTCTCTTAGATCGTTCACAAATCAAAATAGAAATTAGAGTAATCCTGCACAGCTGCTTCCCCAAATTTATATGGATGGCATTAAATGAGACGTGGATAATTTCCCCCCGACAATCCGGTCAAAGTTAGACGAAGGTTATAAATACTTTGCTGAATGCTACTTGTTTAATTATGACGATAATTAGGATTTTATTCTCCTTTCTTCTTATATTTTTCTAATTTATGCTAATGCTAGCTTTCCAAAATAAGAATGAGACCTAAAGCTGCTCTACAGTTTTTTCTGTCCAGTTAAAAGTTGCTTAAAAAAAAAAATCACTGTAAACAGAGAAAAAGTAAGTCAATTTCAGCTTGTCTTAAATAAAACTAATTACTGTTGCATTATTTGCTAATGTTGCTCCATTTGCTTTTTCTCATAATTGTGTCAGATCTGCAAGGAAATAAAGAATCAAATTAATTGAAAACCATCAAAAATATATACACAAAATGAATTTAACTTTATTCATATCCAAAAATGAGAAATTAATTTGTTATGGCAGCACAAAAATGTAAAAAAGTTGCATTAAGAAAAAAACATGAAATTTACTAATGGCTATTTGTTGGTAATTCTTAAAATATATGTTGTCAGTGCAGATGTTTTTCATTATCCACACTCAGTTGTCAGCTTTGCCGGTCTAAACTCATAAACCAGAAGTAACTTTACAAATTAGTGGCAATATCGCCATTTTGTCTGACGTCACAGTGAAAATGGCCTAATTAAAAAAAAAAAAGTAAAACATCCTTTAGATAAACATTTCTGTTATTCCATTGAAGCCTGTGATGTTCTCTTACCACAGTTTTGTCCTGAATTAGCGTTGACGCTTTGAAAGCCACAACAGGAAATTCCTTCTGTAAAAACTCCACCCACTTTGCCACGTTTTCTTTAGGTACCAGATCTGCAACACATAATCACAAAATTAAACAACTATTCAGTACTGGTTTACGTCGGGTTTAATGTGTTTGTTTACCTATTTTGTTTAGAAGTAAAAGGATCTTCTTGTTGCCTTCCCTTTGCAGCACAGCCTCCTCTAACTCTGGACATCTGGATCCCAGAGGATCCCGAGCATCTAGAACTTCTATGATTACATCTGATGCATCGATGACCTGTAAGAGGTTCACATTGGATGAGTGAAGCTGAATCTGAAGCAGAAGGCGCTTTGAATCAAACATTTTTACCTTGTTCAGCTCAGCACAAAGGAATTGTTTGGAACTCTTGTTTGCAGCCGCCTGTTTTTTTGCAGCGTCATCCTAAACAAATTAAAATTTAAAGGTAAGTAGAGATGTAAGAGCTGTGTAAACATACATCGACTTCAGTGATCTTCTACCTTGCGAGCCTTCTTGACCTTAGGTCCAGTCTCATTACTTTCCGTCTCCTCTTTCTTCCTTTTCTTCGCTCGTTCTTCCTTTTTTGCTTGACGTTGTCTTTCTTTTTCTTCTTCGATCTAGGTACAAAAGCATTTATGATAAATACTTCAAATAACAGCCTAAATGTAAAAGCAGGACCACCTGTGACACAGCTCACCTGTAGCTTCCTCTGCTCTGCCTCCCTTAAGACTTCTTCCTTGAATGGAGCGCTGCTGGGAACCCCGGGATCCTTTTTCACTCGTTTGCCCACTCCTTTCTTTTTCGCCTCCTTTCTCAGCTTTCGGTGATGCTCACGGACCTAAGCACGAGCCGCCAGAGGAAACAGGTTTAACATCACGTGGACCACAATGCTGAACAGCCAATTCTTCTCATATACAAAATGTATTTTACTCACCTTTCTCTGTATTTTGTAACGTTTGGAGCAAGAAAGCCGCTTGCTTGCCTTCTTTAACTCTGAAGAAAAACACAGGTCGGACAAGAGCAAAGCATTTTTTACATGTTCATGTCAGTCTTTTCGTTAGATTAACGCATACATTGTCAAATAACTGTGAATAACATTGTAATTTCTAATGTATTGTGTGTGTTTGAAGACAAAAAAGGACTTACTCGGTCGTTTCATCGTGGAGAAGACAACTTGCTAGTTTAGTTGAAAGGAGGCAGCTGCTCGCACGTGGAAATGTGCGGAGGTTTGATATTGCGTCATTTCCGCCCTGGCTAGAAAGGGCGGTAGTGCGCCATCTGCTGACGAGGAGGCTCACTGCACTGCACTGACGAGTGGTGTAAGTAGATGCCTTGTTAACATATTGTTTTGAGAGATTTTATTAATAGGACATTTAACACATAAAACATCGAGTTTATTTACTTGTAAATATGGCAAAACATTACATACACAATTGTACACATGCAAACCAAAAAACACTGTTTTAAGTATTCCACAAAAAGATGATACATGTGCGTAAAAAGTATTAAATCAAAAAAGCTAAAACTGTTGAGGCTTGTTCTGTTTTAAAACTTTGTCTTTATTTGTTAACTTTTATTAAACTTTTATTGTTAATCATTGCTTGAATTGTTTTTTTTTTTTGTTATTCAACAAGTTCTATAATTTGTTACTTTAATCAGAAAATTTGCACTAGGTAAGGAGTGTCATTGTTTGATTGTATGTGCAATGTTTGTCAATAAAGTTCTTTTGAGGGGGAAAAAGTGCTATAGTTCGAAAGAGTTGTGTCTGATGCAATTCCTACAGGTTCCCCTCATTTTATAACATCATTCACGAATAATAATGCTGAAATCAGTAAAGTTTTGTTATTGGAGATGCGGACATGTTCATGAATACTGTATCAGTAAAATAAAATTCATTTAACATTTTATATCAAATGTATCTAGTTAAAGTTACACTCAGATGATTCCAAATAAATCAAGTAAGGAAACATTTCTTGTCTATGGTATCATTGCACACATAGACATTTTAGTCTTGAAGTGGAAGACTTCTTAAACACAAAATTGAATATCTAAAGTATTTTTTTTTATTTCATGTTGTATTTTTGAATTTTATGGTTTATCAATAATATAATTTAATGGTTCAGTTGTCTACTATTTTGGAAATTCCCCATTCAGAAATATAAGTGGTCCAATTTATAACATTGTTTTACAGTGTTCTATCTACAAACAATTCAACAAACGGAGAATATAATTTTTTTTTTTACTCGCCTGTATTCTTCGTTCAAAAAGATATCTTAAACCTCTGAGCTGCAATGCAGATTATTGATGAGTAGGTCGCACAATGCGTTTTCTCCATAGACTGTAAAAATAATTATTAATTATTTTATATACAGTCTATGGTTTTCTCTTACTTATTGTATTGCATTGTATTGTGTTTTAAATAAAGTTTTGAAAAAAGGGAGGAGGGATGTCGCCGCCATATTGGATGGGTTTACTCGCGCTAGGCTAGCTCCAAAACCAGCTTCAGTCAAGGGAGAATCTCGACTATGCCCGTTTTTTGTGCAGCTTTGGGATGTAACAACCGGCGCTCAGTTGATAGCAAGTCACGTGGAGTTACATTTCACAAGTAAATTCAAACCGTATTTGGTTATTTGACCATTTATAAGTCTGTGTTAACCGACGTCACTTAGCTATCATATAAATGCTAACTGTTATCTCTCATGCTATATTGTTGTGTTTTTCCCCCTATCCAATTTTCCAGGTTTCCCAGTGAGCTAAAATTACGGAGGGTATGGGAAGTTTCAGTAAGAAGGGTTCCTTTTGTTGCAACGAATTCCTCCAAGCTCTGCAGTGAGCACTTCAAGCCGGAGGACTTCGATAGGACGGGACAGACTGTCAGACTGAGAGAGGGCGTAACCCCTTCTGTCTTCAACTTCCCATCACGTGGCAGAAAGGTACGTTTATTTTTGCTCCACATGCAAACACAGAGGTCTGGGATTTACATTTAAAGCAAAAAATATAATGCACATTTTGCTAAACACATTTTTACATAACTGTGTTCTATTATTTATTGTCAGTTGTGGGTGGAGTGTATAAAATGTGTACTCAAGTATGAAAAACACTACAATATGTTTTTTTTTAGTAGGCCCAGGAATGTAACTAAGTAATCACAAACCTGGAAAAAAAATTGCAACTATTTTTTTTTATTTTTTTACATAAATACATTGCAAATTAGTCATTGAAAGAGAACATTGGATAATTTTTTTAAAATATTTACAAAAAAAAAGAAAACTTCAAATCTCGTCCTGATCATCTTATAATCCATTTTTAACCCTTTTCTAGTTGTCTTTTAATTATAATCAATGCAATTTTCTTGCAAAAATAATAGAAAAATAGTTGTTTTCTAGGACTAAGTTTTTTACACAGTTGTTTATTATACAGTAGGTAATTAGAAATTTACTTCTTAGACTTTTGATGCAAAGTAAGCCCGCCCCTTATCCCGTTATCCATATGTTCACAAATCCCCAACCCAAAATTACACGTACAACAAAAATGGCAAACAATATTTTGAGCCATATGCCAGCTCAGACGGTAAAAACGAAGACGGACATCCATCTAATCGTGGATGCATCAGAATGGAGCGGAGCAACAAGCTTGCGGCTTGCTGTTGTAGGTTCTACGTCAGTGAAGTCACATACAAAGATCCTTAATGGTTGTTCAGTAATAGGAGTAATACAAACAGTGCTTTAACTGTTTTGAATGAGTTGAATTAATGATCTAATGTGTCTTACAGTAAAAAAAAATACTTTTTAAAACTATAAACACATTTTTATTTTTCAGCATAAAAAGGGCCACTCCAAAGCCTCAGATTGCAGACCCATGTTCTAGTGTATTTATGAATAAAACATATTTAATTTATATTTAATGAAGTTAAATACAATCATTAACACATTTCACTGAAGAGAAAAAGTATGGTGTAGTAAAGCTACCCTTAAAAGTACATTTTACAGCACAAAAGTTAATCTAGTAATTGTGAGCAAATGTTATTAATTACTAGATTTATGTGTACTATAATACATTGTGGGATAGTGAGACATTTTTAAGTCATTTTTACGTATTTTGTTTCTTAAATTTAAGGCTGCATCAGGAAAGAAAACGAAACCTTCACGGAAAGCTGAGGAGAGCCCACCAGTGGACGTTAGTCAGAATTTACCTCAAACTAGACCTGAGCCCAATGATGTGAGTATTTGGGGGGGTGTTAGAGGTGATTTTTGAGATTGCATAAGCTTATGTAGGCTTCTGTGTGACCAGTAGAGGAGGAAGATTAAAGAAATTCGCTAAAAATTGGGCTAATATAGTAGTGCGTTTACTTGCCAAACACAAAAAAAATCTTGCTATTGTTGTGTTCATTTCAGACCGTGAATGCACAGATTTTGTCAGTTCTCTCACTTAGAAATCATGGAAGGCCCTGAAATTTTTACCTAAGGTACATGTCCACTGTGAGGGACATCATCTGAAAAAAAAGGAAAATCTGGAAACTACAACCCCTATGCTTCACAGTAGGGATAGTGTACTTGGGATTTACTCATCATTCTTCTTCATCCAAACTCAGCAAGTGAATTCAGGCCAAAAAGTTTAATTTTGATCTCATCTGATAACATGACTTTCTCCCATGATTCCTCTGGGTCATCCAAATGGTCAAACTTAAGATGGGTCTGGACATGTGCTGGTTTAAGCAGGGGAACCTTTCATCCCATACATGTTATAAAACCACGATATCTTAGTGTATAACCAATACTAACCATGGAAACGGTGTTCCCAGCTCTCCTCAAGTCATTGACCAGCTCCTCCCATGTAGTTCTGGACTGTCCTCAGTTTTCTTAAGGTCATTGAGACCCCACCACGTGAGATCTTGCATGGAGCCCCAGTTTGAGGGAGACTGACAGTCATGTTTAACTTCTTCCATTTTCTAAAAATTGTTTCAACCGTAGATCATTTTTTCACCAAGCTGCTTGGCAATTGTCCCGGAGCCCTTTCAAGCCTTTTGGAGGTCTATAGTTTTGTCTCTGGTGTCCTCGAACAGTTCTTTTGTGGTAGTAGTAGTAGTTGTATATGCCTCTGTGTACTAAAATGTATTATGGTATAGTGAGACATTTTTGTGTATTTTTTTTAACATAATTTGTTTCTTGTATTTCAGGCTGTATTGAGAAGGCAGACAGATACTTCCCGGAAAGCTGAGGAGAGCCCACCGATGGCCATTAGTCAGAATGAATCTGAAACTAGACCTCAGCCCAATGATGTGAGTATTTGTATTTGATATCCCGTTTGCAGCCAAGTGTGAATCAGCTAGGGATAAGGGTCTGCACCGCCAAGTCTGAGGTCGTGTGAATCAGGGCTGTAATGAGTTTTCTGAATCTTCATATATTCACGATCTGTTCCTGAAAATGTGAGTACAAATATTTGCAGCTTACAAGATCGCTCACTGATTTGCAGTCTTTATAATTCTAGTAGAGTAAAGTAAACAACACAATACAGGTAATTTTTTTATGGCCCTAAAATTCAGAATACTATTGATTTTTATTGGATTTATTTTGAAATTATGCAATGATATAATACAATAATAATAATACATAAATTACATTTATGTATTATTATTATTATGGGTTCTCTCCAAGGTATTGATCAAGGATTTTACGTGCAGTGACATTACGAGTTTGAAACGAGGAAAGTATGCCTGCACATGTCTATTACTATGCACAAAACAAGTACTGCTGTGACATGATCACTGAAAACATTTTCATTATTTTATGTACTAGGACCACTCCTATTCATTGCCATGTTCTCCCAATGATCTAAAAGCAAGACTCCAAGAAGCTTTAGCCAGAGTGGAGAGTCTAGAGCGGGAGAAGATCAATGCAGTGGCCCGTGAACGCAGAGCGAAGAAAATGGTTAAGAGTCTCCAGGAGGATCTGAAGAAAAAGAGGAGTTGACAGATAACTGAATGAAAAACAAGAATTTTACTTAGGTAAGATATATTGCTCATACCACTTTAATATTTTCATTTAGACTGTCCGATTTTGTAAGAGAAATATCCTGAGAGAACTTACTAACTGGTGTGGATTGGCTATCTTTCAGATCTCCAGATAAACCTGTTTTCAAAGCAGGGCCATGAATAAACAAAGGACCAAAGAGTTTGCTCTCACACTGCACCTCCATGGACATAAAGCATAGAACTGTCTAATGCTGTATTTACACCATACAAGTGTGGTGCATTCAAGAACCTGCTTCTCGGTTTCATGAACGCGCATCCAGCCGGTGGTGTTCACACTGGACATGCAGATACTGACAGGGAGGGGACTCTTCGTCTTATGTACTTCACCTGTTTACTAGTGCTTGTCCGCCTTCTACAGTAAGTAAACGCAGAAGCCCGAAATTCTGGTCTAGGCTCGTTTGCACAGACTTTTCATTGAAAGAACCACTTGAACACAAGTTAACGCAGCCAGTCTGCATGGACCTGTAAGATTTCTTTGTGTCTTGCCCTGCCACATCCACAGACACTGCAAAGGTATAGTATATGTTTCCACTTTTTTCTTACTGGTTGAATACTTTAAACACTTCAACCTTACATTCTTTGTTATATAACAAACAGGTATTGGATGTACAAGTTTAGAGCTTGTATGTGATATGTTTACTATTGTGAAACTGAAACAAGAAACTTCTTAGAAAATAAACAGCAAACAGATTCACTTACCTAAAAAGTATCCAGGACATCTTTAGCTAAAAGTTCAACCAGTGTGACTTTAATGTCCGGGTCATGCAGGCGAAGTTTTACAGATTTCTTGTATTTCTTGCAAGTTAATCAATTATAAAAAAGAAGAAGATGTTCATAAGTCAGCAACTTTATGATCAACATAGATACATGCTTTGCAATGATTCTCAGTGATGACTCTTTCCATCCAAGAGAGGGACGTCACCAAACTCTTCAAGAGACAGAACCCCCGGAAAGCTGCCGGTGCAGATTCTGTGTCCCCGTCTTCCTTGAAGCACTGTGCTGATCAGCTGTCTCCAGTCTTCACAGACATTTTTAACACCTCACTGAAGACCTGTCATGTGCCAGCCTGCTTCAAGTCTTCAACCATCATCCCTTTCCCCAAGAAGCCGAGGACCTCAGGACTGAATGACTTCAGACCCGTTGCCCTCACCTCTGTTGTCATGAAGACCTTTGAACACCTTTTGCTTTCACACCTCAAATCCGTGACAGACCCTCTTCTGGATCCCCTGCAGTTTGCCTACAGAGCCAACAGGTCTGTAGACGACCACAGGCCATAATCACAGGCTTCCTGTCCAACAGGAAACAGTGTAGCTGGGGCAACATATCTCCGACTCACGGACCATCAGTACTGGATCCAGCCAGGGCTGCGTTCTTTCTTCTCTGCTCTTCTCCCTGTACACAAACAGCTGCACCTCCAGTCACCCTTCTGTCAAACTCCTGAAGGTTGCGGACGATACCACCCTCATCAGACTCATCTCCGTTGGCGACGAGTCCGCCTACAGCCGACCATCAGCTCCCTCATCAAGAAACTCAGCAGAGGATGTTCTTCCTGAGGCAGCTGGAGAAATTCCCCCTGCCAAAGGCAATGATGGTGCAGTTCTACACAGCCATCATTGAGTCCATCCTCTCCTCCTCCATCTCCATCTGGTACGCTGCTGCCACTGCCAAGGACAGGGACAGACTGCAGCGGGTCATTTGTTCAGCAGAGAAAGTGATCGGCTGCAATCTCCCGTCTCTTCAGGACCTTTACACCTGTAGGACCCAGAGGCGTGCAGGAATAATCGTGGCTGACCCCTTCCACCCTGGACATGAACTCTTTTAGCCACACCCCTCTGGCGGGAGGCTGCGGTCTATCACGACCAGAACCTCACGCCACATGCAGTTTTTTTCCGTCTGCTGTTAGCCTTATCAATAAGACCCGGAACCTCCCGAGACTTCTCCCTGACCATATCTGACTCTAAATCTACTGTCATATTGACAGATCCACAACATGCACTACATTAGTGACAGTCTGGATCAGTTTTCACTTACACTTTTCTGCATGTAGTTTTTTGACATTCTGGGTTTTTTTTATGTCATGCAGTTACGAATTGTGTACATATACAGTGGTGTGAAAAACTATTTGCCCCCTTCCTGACTTTTTATTCTTTTGCATATTTGTCACACAAAATGTTTCTGATCATCAAACACATTTTAATATTAGTCAAAGATAACACAAGTAAACACAAAATGCAGTTTTAAAATGAATGTTTGCATTATTTAGGGAGAAAAAAATCTAAACCCACATAGCCCCGTGTGAAAAAGTGATTACCCCCCTTGTTAAAAAATAACTTAACTGTGGTTTATCACACCTGAGTTCATTTCTGTCGCCACCCCCTGGCCTGATTACTGCCACACCTGTTTCAATCAAGAAATCATTTAAACAGAAGGTACCTGACACCGAGGAGTAGACCAAAAGCACCTCAAAAGCTAGACATCATGCCAAGATCCGAAGAAATTCAGGAAGAATTGAGAACAAAAGTAATTGAGATCTATCAAACTGGTAAAGGTTATAAAGCCATTTCTAAAGCTTTGGGACTCCAGCGAACCACAGTGAGAGCCATTATCCACAAATGGCAAAAACATGGAACAGTGGTGAACCTTCCCAGGAGTGGCCGGCCGCCCAAAATTACCCCAAGAGCGCAGAGACAACTCATCCGAGAAGTCACAAAAGATCCCAGGGCAACATCCAAAGAACTGCAGGCCTCACTTACCTCAATTAAGGTCAGTGTTCACGA
>NC_050516.1:22960892-22984764 GCF_002922805.2 Oryzias melastigma
CTGGATCAGTTTTCACTTACACTTTTCTGCATGTAGTTTTTTGACATTCTGTTTTTTTTTTTATGTCATGCAGTTACGAATTGTGTACATATATTTATGCTGTAATTTTTATTTTTCTTCTCTTACCAAATTATGTTTTGATTTATTGATGTAGGCACCATCATCACCAAGACAAATTCCTCGTTTGTGTAAAATCGTACTTATCAATAAAGTTGCTTCTGATTCTGATTAAACTGATCCAAGTTCACAGTTATGGTGAATACTAATAGTAGCACTTTACTACTTTCTTAGAAGACCCTTACAGTCGCAGTCCCATTCACCCATGCACACAATGATGGCGGCTCCATTGCCAACACTCCACCAGGAGCAATCTGGGGTTCAGTGTCTTGCTCAAGGACACCCCGACACATGAGCATGTAGGGCGGGACTTGAACCTACAATTTTCCCACCTGAGGCCGACCACTGTACCTCTGCACCATGTCTGCACTTCAACCAGAACTATGTGGAGCTTTTCTTCATCTCTGTCAGGGCATCAGGCAGGTAGACTGTTTTTCATCTGTTGTCTCTGAACTGGTGGCAAATGTGTCTCTCAAAAATGAATAAAATAATACAATAAATGAGGAGTAAAAATATGATATATTGTGAGTAACTGTGTTTGGGTTTATGTTTCTCTTTTTTAGGAGGGTTGAGTTACAATCCCACTGCAGGGCAGTTCCAAGGCATAGTCTGCCTCATGATGGTTCTTGTGGTGGATCAGAAAACATGGCAGCACAAGATGAGACAGTCTGTCAGCTGTAGACATGCAGTCTGCTTTGATGTCAGAGGAAGATCTATGGATGGAAAATAGACTCACCGGATTTGTGCGTGCTTAATTATTGATTTGTCTTGTGTCTCCCTGTTTGTGTGATTGAATTTATGCGCTCATTCTTGATTTGTAATTCATACAAAACATTTTGTGCTGAACTCTGTACTTGCAATTGTGTGTATTCACAAATACATTCATATCAAAAACTTACAAATACAATTTACACACAAACAACTTGAAAATACACCAATTTAAAACTAACTACTACTAACAAGTACACACCAATCGCCTGATGCATACAGACAAAACCACATTTAACCACAGATCAGAGTTACAAGTGCATGAAGGGTTTTGAGACTCTCTTCACCTCCTAGATTTGTACTTGGATGATCAATTTAAATACTGCAAGAATGCTGGATTATCAGAGTTCTTTTATCAACCACATTGAGCTTCGATTGTGAATAATATCTAGGAAAAACATGACATTTTTACACTTTCTTGACAGATATTTACAGCGGCCCTGAAGTGCAAAAACATTTTGAAGATTTCAAAGACTTAAAAATGCAAAGCAAATTATAAAACAAGCAGCATTACACTTTAGAAAACAAAAAAAACATTTTGAAAAGTAGTTTCCAGGAAATCAAGGAAATGTTAAAAAACAAAACACAATGAGAAACTGGAAAAGGTATTATGGGACATCACTCAGCAATATCCCATACTACCTACCGTTTGTGGTTCTTATTGTTTCGTTTTTCAATAATGTTATTTTATTTTTACAGAAATCCCAGTAGTTATCTTCTCATCAGTCCTACAGGACTAGCTTTGCCTCCTTTACCTCCGTCACACATGGCTGGTCTGTGTGGTTAGGCTACTGTCAAAGTACTATTTCAACATAGAGTATTTTGAAAATACGCTGTAAAAAGTTACCTCATATTTCAAAACATAAGGCACATCTAAAGTTTTTTTTTTATGTTCTCAAAAATCAACTGTTTTATAATCTATGTGTGAAATCTGGTTGTTCTCAATGACCTCAAACTGACTTTCTGTGGTAAAACTGACCAGTGTTGAGATGTTTTGTGAATGAGTTGAACAGAAGTTTTACTCATCTGTGGTGTTACACACATGAACAACAACCACTAATCGTTCATTAACATATCTCATATAGTCAATGACAACAATACAATTCACAGGAAAACTACTATCAACCCCTTTGACCAATCGCTCGCCTCTTGGTGTCTAGGCTTTCTCTGGAGTATTTGGCTGTTTATTGTAATTTCATTAGACAGATATTCCTTTTTTGAGTCTTTAACAGTGATGCGGTAATGCCAGCAATCTTTCGTAATAATAAAAAAAAAAAAAGCGCAGCTTGTCCCTCTCCTACCTGCTTTCAGCTTTTCAATACCATCCTTGTTTCATGTGTTTTTTCATTGGTTTAGATCTGTACAGCCTGGTTTCTGGGGCAGTTTAGTCACGCCACATCTTTCAACTATTTTGTCTCACTTAAAGTACCCCTATAATTTGGTGAGCTTTATTAATGAAAATAGCACAGTTCAGTCTCCGTGTTTGATGGTGCGCTTTCATAATCAGGTGCATCTTAAAACCTGAGATAAATTTTTTAAAGAGCTCCAGGGAAAAACAAGGTTATGTTTCCTGTTTCATCTGTATTATTTATATTTCAAATGTTATTCCTGTTTACACAAAAAAAAAAACTATATAAATAGGCAGTGAAAATAAATTTTTCAAGCCACGTATAACAGATGGATTCCAGCAGCACAGTCAGTGGACCCCATGGGGTACTATAAACCTGTCTGTGTGTGTGTACCAATGCCACACACAGTAGGAGGGAAGGTGATAGATGGTGTTGTGTGCTTTACCTCCAAACTGCCTTGCATGATAAATTACCAAGTCTACAAAATGACTTTAATGTTGAACTCAAAGTCCTTTAAACTTCCACATTTTCCAAACTTCTGAATTTATTCTCAGTTTACTGGGTTGTTGTTATTCATAAAATATTGTAAACTGGAAAATCTTAATTATGGTTAAAATTTAGCATTAGAACCATTTAGCTTTAACTAGTGGCTCTTCCTTCCACCCAATTATTTTAGTGGGTCATACTGTTGCCGGAGCCTTTCCTAACCACTGATGGGCAAAGGCAGGGAACAATCTGGATGGTTCACTAGTCCATCGCAAGGTCAGCAGTAGTTCCATCCATCTGTTAAAGTTAGTGATACATCTTCATAAAATACAAAGATAGACAATGTTTTTAGAATGACAGCAAAAAATGTCTACAAAAATGGCATGAAGTAAAACGAGCGTAAGCAATAGAGCATCCTCCTCTCCCTTTGTACTATTAGCTTGGATCCAACCTGCCTGTGCAAAAGCACAAAACAAACAAATAAACAAAACAGACATCTATAAGAGTTTCTGAACAACGAGTGTGGCATTTAAAAGTATTTTTCAGAATAAAACCAGACTGGAATGTTTATAATTACTTTACATTTACTTGTTCTGAATAAAACATGTTTGCAGGAAAATTAGTAATGCAGAAAGTTACACAGAAAATAACATGTCAGACAACTTTAACCCTAGAGCACTATCGCCGGGTGATTTTTTACCCAAGCAAAATTATTTACATTATTTAAAATTTGTTGCATTTTTTGTGAGTCCCTGGGTAAAGTCTCACATGTCCCATGAATGAGTGGACTAAAGGCCAAGTGTACAGTATTATTATTTATTTTTTGGGGCAATTTTTTCTTCTAATACCTACTTTTTCAGTCATTTTCAAGCATATACTTAGGATCTTCCTATGCTTTTTCCCCCACTTTGTTGCATAAACCACAATTTGAAATAAAAGACTGCGACAGACTGGCTACCTGTCCAGGGTGTACCCCGCCTTCGCCCATGAGTGGCCGGGTTAGGCTCCGGCACCCCCGCAACCCCAAAAGGGACGAAGCGGACAAGAAGATGGATGGATGGATGGATGAAATAAAAGAATAGTACTTTAATTTATCATGTGTTGTCATATCTTGATCCATTTTTTATGATCAATACTTTTTATTGGGTATTTTATTTTGGCTAAAAAATCGCACATTACAATCCTCCCCCTTATTTTTCCCAAAGGGAGACAAGAGAACCCACTATTATAACCATAAATCATATGAAATCAAATCAACAACAGCATTAAAAGCTGTTGTCACTGTTTCTCCTACAGGTGGCAGCATCTGTCTTTTTACTGACTGATCCTTACCTACAGCTAGGATTTCGTTCATGGTTGCAGGAAGTCCAACTGATGATCTTTTATTTTGAGCAATATATTTTACTTTGAGAATGACTGTGAAAAACATTACCGAGTAGCTTGCTTAATCTTAATCAAAGGTTTGTTGTAAATTTAAAAGTGAACCAAACTTTTGATTCGTATGTAAAATACTTTGAGGGGTTTGAATTTTGGAGTATTTTTACACCAAACCTTTGAGAGCTTCTATGAGCTCCAGATGTTCATGTTTTTATGGCAGTTTCTCCTTACAACAGAGCGACCCTTCACAATTGTAAAACTGAGGAAAACTCTCTTTTCTTAACTTTCACAAGCATGCTGGAATTTTTTCCAGATCATTTAACAGTATGTGTGCGGGCATTCAGAGTTACAGAATGTCTCTGTAGAAGGAAATTAAATGTGTCATTGTTGTCTCAGAAACAGGGTGGGATGGATTTTCCATGATGGAAACCAATTTGTTAGTGACCCTCTAGTCCACACTGACTCAAACATTTCCAGTTTTGGACCACTGGAAGTTCATAAATGTGAACATATTCGTTGAGTCTGTTGGCATTTGTGTTTGCTCTCTGAGAGAATAGGTTGGCTTTACTGTTTCTCCAGTGAAGTCCACTGAAGAAAAGTGCTTCAAAAGAGGACTAAGCATTTTTCTTTTCATTTTACTTTTACAAACACAAAATAATAAACACATTTGTTTGGTCAATCATAAAGTCGTTATTTTCTTTAAAAATTTTAGGAAATTATTGAACAATTGACATCTACGGCCAAATTCAAAGAAATTTCCTTTTGGCATACAGTGACCTTTTTTTGCCATTTGCATTAAGGGCTTCTTTGACAGCACATTTTCAGGAGCAGCTTTCAAATGCAAATGTAATATTCAACTCCAGACCTTTTACCTGCTTAATTTAAGGAAGAAATAATGAAGGAAAAGCCCACACCTGTTCATCAAACAGCAACTCGGTTAGTTGTCCAATTAGACCTCAGCATCTGAAGAGGAGGCTTCTACATATCAAAGATCCTTTTTTTTTTTAAAACATTAAATTAAAGGTTACTATGGATTTCAAGTCCAAATCCATCAGTATACCGTGAAAACTTAAAAAAAAAGGAAATGATCATATTTAAATAAATTGTCCTAATTAGTTTTTTAATGTTTACTTATTGGCTATATTTACGAACTTTTAAGTAGAAGTTTAAATTGTGGTGAATTTATTGGTTGTGTTGCCTTTAAGCTCCTACATTAAAATAGGATACCTTGACCCATTTATTCTGTGAGTAAATGGGTCAAGTTTTTCTCACTGTTTTATCTCTGAATCATAGGTTTTTACAACTCATTCAGAATAGTGAAACTTAATTATTGCATCTTTCATGCTTCAAGTATTTCTGCATTTGACAGGCCGTTATGCCTGAACGGTGTTAATGTTCCTGTACCAAAAGGGATGCACAATAATCTTACAAGGTAGAAAGAATTTATGCAGAGACTCAAAAATAAAATGAAAATGAAAAAAAAAACAAAAAAAAAAACAAGCGCTTTCACAGAGAGATGCAAAAATATTTAAAAATTTGTTTTGGTGGTTGCAAAATTATTAATACAGTCAAACGGGAAACGCTGCGTCTGCATGCTCTTTGATTGTAGCCTGAGATGTTTGACATAATTCTGGCTGGAAAATAATTAGGAAAGCTTCATGCAACCAGGACTGAAATGAGGCAAAAGTTGCCATAATTTCTTGTTAAGTAGAAAAACAGTAGATTAAAAAACAAATCGGTCTCACTTGCTATTTTATCTGTGTTCATTTGATGTTCATTTGTCCTCAAAAATAGGATAAATGAAGTGTTTGATTACATCAGTTATGTCCAGTTGTACAATTAATTGCTGATTCAGTTCTGTGAGTTTAAAGTTACATTTATAAACTCAGGAGGCTGAGTCTGAGTCAAAAACTGCTCATTTTGATATTGTATATTAAACCTTCCCTCTTTTTTAGCAGCTTTAATGTTTTAAACACCTTAAACGCTGCAAACACTGAACTTCAGGAAAGTGAAAAAACATAATTTCAAGAAAAATCATATTTTCTAAAATGCAAGATAAATGTCCTAATTAAGACAGTTTTTCAATAGGAAAAACAATCCCGGATGTCTTGGGGACAATTGTTTTTTTTAAGACAAATTTTCTTACCCCTGTGGATGACTTTTTTACGTCCTTAATGTGATGCAAATATTTATTAAACCACTTTGAATCAAAAATTACCCCAATTTAGCATCCGCTTGAAAGAAAGACATTGTGTTTTTTTCATAGCTGAAAATAGATTCAGGAAACAATAGGCTAAAATATATTTTTTTATTTACATTTTTTTAACCTATTTCTTAGTGGCCTTTTTTGGCATTGCAATTTATAAACATTATTTTGTATATTGCATACAAATGTGCATGTGACAAATTTTGATGCATAATTAATAAATAAAGCCAAATATTATTTCACGAGATAGACTGGGTTAAACTTGATCCACCAGAAGATAAAATGACTTGGTCTAAACCATATTTTTTTTGTGCTTACAAGTTCAAAAGTGTGTTAATGGAAAAATGTCACAACTGAGTTTATTTTTTAAGTTATATTTTTTTGACACATATTGCAGTTACTTAATATCAAACAGTGACACCTCACACTAAATGCAAATGTGTTTGAAGTGACAAAGAAAACAAGTAAAGTAACAGATAGACAATGCAGATGATGGTTAGATGGAGGACGCTGTCGCTTTTTTGCATGCCAGGAAGTTGAATAACAAAAAATAAAAAAAATAAAAGACAAAAAAAATGATAAAAAATACATAAAAAATGACTCTTATGAAGTTTCAAATGAGAGCACACTTCAACTATTTTAACACTTTTTTTTATAAAGTGCAGGATTCTTTTTTTAACATATAGTATCATTTATTTCTGAAAAAACAGAACATTCTTTCTAGCATATTTACAAATATTTTGTTGCCATTTTTTTCATTTATTTGAGTAATATTTATCCACACTTAAATAAATTAATATCATTTTTTGATACATTTCTTATGAATAAAATATTGAGGAACAATATGTTCAAAGAGTGATTTCATTATAAAATTCCTTAACAAGCTTTATCAACAAACATTAATGTGTTTATAGGGTGTCAGTAAGACATTTGTTGGCACAATAAACTGATTACGGTTTATTAACATACTTTGTAAGATTTATTAAAATCTAAAGGGAAACCCTTGTCTTCAAAGGACAAATTAATAATTTGCTTACAAGCTTAACAAATTTGTTAACTATTTTTGTTAACATTATGTTGAGTGTTTTGCAGCACCACATTTAAACTCTTAGCAGTAAATCATTTTGTAATCGTCACATAAATGTGTTGCTACAACGATTCAAATGTTTCAAAAAAATTTTTTTTAGAGGGTTTCACCGGTTTAAATGTGTGAATACTTTTGAAAGCCACGCCTGTCAGTGGCGAGCGCGGGAGAGAAAGCTGTCTCACCTGTGCGCCAGAGCGCGCGCGCGCTGATTGGTCCCTTTGGCGTCCTGCCCTGAGGTGACGTCAGGGGGAGCGCCGCTGGTCCAGATTCGCGGAGAGAGCTCGGAGAGCGGCGGACACAGAGGGGACCGGGCACGGCGGTGACAGCTCGCTCGCAGGTAGGGAGGGGGGGCGCTTTTGTTGACAAACTTCCGCGCGGCAGACGGAAAAGAAAAGCGCGTTTTGGTTGAGAGTTTTGACCGGCAGTTCGGTGGTTAGCTTTGCGTTAACAGAAGCGTTTCTGCCTTTCGTTGCTACTTTAAATGTGAGTTTTTAAGGCTTAAAGCCCCCGCTTAGGGAGCTGCAGGGCTCTGCTGTTCACATGGAAGAGCTGGATGTAACTGAAGCTGCAGATTGACATGGAATATGCATGGCAACAATATGATAGCTTTCTCTTCTCCCTCTCACTCAGTGAAATCATAAACTGGGTTTAAAGCCCTTTAATCCCTCTTTGTGGCCCTGGAAATGTCATTTATCTAAACTTGTGCCTTTTTAAAACTCACTTCCCTCTTTTCAAGTTCCTCACCTGCCTCTCTCTCCAATACACCTGTGATCTTGGAGAAAGCTGCTGTTGGTGAGAGATCTTTGTTTTGTCCTCCATCCGCAGCAGCTGACCAATCAGACGGCTCCGTCTCATCTTTGATATTCAGCTTTTTTAAAAATCTGTTTCTGAATGAAAGGACAGCAGCGATGATGGGAGAAACGTCAGTCAGTTCATTGAAAAATGACTCACCTTTTTGTGCCGTACGCGCATGTAGCCCACAGGAGACAGTGCTCACCCACTGCTGAGGCCTTGAGTTCAGCAGTTTGACTTAATGACTCATCCTGTTGTGTAAAATATTTCAATGGAGCGCTGTGTGGTTCGCTTTTACCTTATCAAGCATTTTGTTCATGTCATCCTGTTTTGTGTGCTTATCTGTACTGGTCTGTAACTATCCAGGAAGAGCTGGCCGTCCTCTGACGCCATCCAACAAACACAAATTGGATTTAATTCTGGAGAAAGATTCATTGATTAAAGACCCACTCCAAGGAAAATTATGTTTTTAACATGTCCTTGTAGCATATATAAAGAATATTAAGCTGCATCTCAGGGTATTTTTTATTTTATCACTGTGAATCAGGAGCAGATGAAAAAAAATGCCAGTTTAAAAAGTTGATTTACAATTGGCAAGTCACAAGCTCCCTGACCTGCAGACAAATAGATCTGTAAACGTCTTTGTTTTTCTTGTCTCAGCTGGGATCCTGGCTGGATAGCTCCAATATTGCTCGTCATTGTGAGGGACTGTTGTGAGATAGCTCATTGTGAGAGCTATAGACAAAGGAATGATGGGAAATGAGTGCAGAATTTCTAATGAACTCCTGCCGCTCTGCAGAAACTGTTCCAGTAAACTAGTGTTTTTAAAAATATATTTCGGCTAAAAATAACTTAAATAATTAAAATACTACTGGTTTATGCAATAAGTAAAAGTATGTCTTGTTACGTCAGACAAAATGGCAACATCGTTACTACTGTGTAAAGTTACTTTCGTTTTTTAACATAATTTTACTTAAATAATAAAAAGTAACCTTACCAATTTGATTGTAACGCAACATTTTCACAACAGTTATTTTTCTAACGTCCTACCTAGTTGTATTTGTTTTCCTCTCTTAGATCATTCTCAAATTAAAATACAAATTTATGATATCCTCCAATATGAGGTTCTATTGAAAATATCCATATTCTAACGCTTACTATTCTGGCTGATGTCATTGGTACGTATGTAAAGTTAAAGTCCCATTAGGTGAGTGGAATGTGTTCTCTGCGGTTGATTGTTCTCCTGGGGGAGCGGTGAGCTGCAGACACAGCTGCGCTCAGGCACCATTTGGTGTTTTAAGCTTTAAACTGACCTTTCCTTCGGGTCCATGCGGTCAACAACAAAAATTCAGCACTGGCCGCACATATTTTGAAAACTACATACAACATGTCACTTTGATGTTTTTTTGGCAACAGTTTAAAATTCATTTGATCCGTTTTTACCTTCATTTTCTGGCAGATTGGACACTGTTTGAGTAAAATCAAAGAGGAGCAACTTTAGAAAATAATGCAACAGTAAATAGTTTAACTTTAACGTAAGACACGTCTTACTTTTGCTCTGTTTTCAGTGTTAACTCAGAAACTTAAGCTACTTAACTAGGCAGAAAATATATCTCTTCCCCATTGTGGAAAGCTAGTGCTAGCGTTAGCATAAATTAGAAGGATAACAATCTTAATCAAACAAGCAGCATTCAGTTAAATACTTGTAACCTTCATCTAACTGCTCGGGTTGTAAGAGAGTCCACGACTCGTTTATTATCTATAGTCTTGGGGAAGCAGCTGTGCAGGATTCCTCTGTAGGATTACTAAGATTTGTGTTGTGAACAATCTAAAGGGGGGAAACAGTTTGGTAGGACATTAATAAAATCAAAATTGCACAATTTTTCGTTACAATAGGTTTGTATTATTTATGTAAAATTTGGAAGCAGCTTTCAGTTTAGAGCTTTACCCGTTTACCCGTAAACCAGAAGTAACTTCAATGTGGTCATTTTGTCTGACGTCATGTGAAAATAATCTATAGATCAAAATATGATTGGAGTGGGTCTTAAATGAAACTCTTTCATTTGGTGCTCTAAAATAAATGTTGTAAAAATGGTTAAACACCTAACATATTCTATTGCTATGGTAAAATGGGTGATTATACACCAATTAAATGGTCTGCACAGTTATTAAATTGGGATTTTATATTTTATTTTTAACTTTATTTTATAGTACGAGCTGCTGTCCCTGATTTTTTTTTAATCGTTTTTTTAAGTAAAAAAAGTTGAACCCACTAAAGCTGCTATTTTGCCTCAAAACTGAGCTGATGGAAACTTTCATTCCTCCATTAAAATTTCCCCTTTAAACAAACCCTGAGCAGCTGCAGACATTTCTGATGAATCAGGGTTTTTCCAAACAAACATAAACACAAATAAAGTCATTTTTACAGGATTTCTTTTCCCCCAACACCCCTTTTTTTGTAAAGCTTGTAAATGAGCAATGTTGCTGACTCTTTTAAACATTCAACTGTGTGTGTTAGCAAATTAATTCATTTTTAGCTTTATAATTGCATATTTGTGGGGAAGCAGTCCTCTTGTGTTTGAGTTATTCTTTACTGCCGGGCACAGTTTGGAGCCGTGCCATAGACTTCCTGTTGAGATGCCAAAATAAGGAAGTTAAGACATTTTTTTTCCTTTTTTAAATTTTGTTTTCAGCTTTTTTTTTTTTTTAGAACAAGCCAGACAATTATCATAAAAGGAAGTTGTTTAAATGTGTCATGCCAGTTGTGTTAACTCTTCTGTATATTGAATCACATTTGTATGCCTCTGCAGTAAACGCTGCACTAAAACTTGTTACCAAGTGTCAGTTTGTCACATTTAATTGTCGTCACGTGTGCATGTGTGTTTTCTCTGTATTCTGCTCATCAAAGGAATGGGAAACCAGTGAGTACAGTGACTCTCTCTGTCGATATTCACGGGCGAATGCTGCATGTCACCTTCTTCTCGGGAAAAGTGTTCATGATGTCGTGCATCCTTCAGTCTCAGGCTTCCGCAGTCCCGTTGCTTCTTTGGGTTTCAGCCCCCACTGGCTAAAATCATCCGTCAACGCAGAGGAGCTTCTTTGGCCATCTCCATTCTCCTCCTGCATGTGTTTTTTTTCCTCCACATGTTTACGCTGTGGCCTCCTTTTTTCCTCCTGTCCATGTGAAACATCCACCTCATCCTGCTGTTTATAGTATTAGCGTGTTTGTAAAACTCCTTGCTCATGTTTGACTTGAAAACTCCCGTGGCTTGAAATGTGTTGAATGACGGGGATCACATGTGTGTGTGTGTAATTTTGGTTCATGGACAAAAGGCTGATGAAAACACATGAACCTTTTGATGCATTTGTGTCCTCTTTAATTCTTCTGCTGTTCTGAAATCATGGACCTTTGGTGCATGAGTTCAGAAAACCACATATGAGCAAGGTGAGATGTTACAAACAAGCAGCGGCGCGTTCTAGCGCTCAACTCCTCCAGCAACACAACTATCAGCTGTCAACCACTGACTAAGTGTTTTAATGTTACAACTTTAGCAAATATATTTTAAAAAGTAAGCATATGAAATAGTTGAAATCAGTAGTATTGAATGTAAAATTGTTCAATTTAAAGTGTTTAACCCTTTGACACCTGAGGCGTCGCCGGCTACGCTTAAGCATAAAACTGAAACTTTTGAACTGTTAACAAAGGGCCTGGCGATGTGGAATTTTTATATCACAGCATCGTTTTTTTTCAATATTGTGCGATAACGATATATATCATGATATAAGCCAAATAATTATGTTTGTCAAATTGGGTTTTTGATAATAAATTCTCTTAATGGAAGCACCAAAATAAAAGTAAAAAACTCAAATTTTTCACGAAAAGAAAAACGTTTTTGCGCTTAGAGGAGGTGGTTTTTGGGGTGTATCAAAATATAACTTTTTTGCAAAACTGCAATGGAAACACTTTTTTTGCTTCTTGTTGTGAAGTGTCTGTCCTGGGCGCTGCACAGCGGGCGTCCAACAGCATCATAGCTCATTGTAAGTTGCGTATCACACGGAATTGTGCAGCTCCTCTGTAAAATCACCAACCAAGATTTCACCTTTGCTTCATCTTCATCTGCACTTTTTGCGGCTTGCAGCCTGAATGAGACGCGGAAGTCTCCTTTGAGGATGAGCGCGAGTGCCGTGACAGAAACTTGAATGGATCCTGTCTTGTTTTCAAACAGAAAAAAGGCTCCAGCTGCTTACTTGTTAGAATGGTTATGTTTTAAGTACCACTGAACAGGCTTCTCACGTGCATCTAAAGGTGCTTGCACACCGGCTGCGTGTGTTGCGTTCAAGAACGCGCTCTACGCGGGTTAATGAACGTGTGCTCAGCAGGTGGTATCCACACCGGAGCAGCGCGTTGTGTTTGTCTGGTTGTCATGTTAACCCGACCGCAGACAAACTCATGATCATGTTTGGTACTTCGTTGCTTTGAAGCGGACTCCACCCACACGCCACTCCCAAATACTGGTCCCTGATTGGTCTCAGCTCTGTGCTGGTAAGATTGTGTGTGGAAATGTTGAACCGTTTTGGACATTCAGCATGTGCTCAATGCGTGCCCGATTTGTGAGTAGACTTCACGACCCGACTTAAAAACTTGCGTAGCAACGCGTGCTCCGTACGTGTAGGCCAGAAATTCTGGTGTGCATTGAGTTTTCTTTGAAAGTGTCTGCTTGATTGTGCGCTAACACAGCCGGTGTGTGAGCACCATGAGACTGTCAATGGACTAGCTGCGCTGTCCGAATGCGGGGCGTACGCCACACTGCAGTGACTTTGCCCAAATGCTCCCATTTAATGAATCAAAAAAATATATATTTTTTTCTCATCCATCACTGTTTTTTTAATGACTCATCATGTGAGCTGGTTTGTGCTTTATTGCAAAATTATGATTTAATGGAAACGTGTCATTGCGAACCAGTGTTTTTTTTTTTTTTAAATTCCTAGAATTTCGATAAAGTTTTGTGGAAATATATAATGGAAACGCAGCTACTGGCTCTTTAATGCTACAAAGATGCTGTTAAAGCTCAGAGGATTTAATTCTGTTATTCTGTGGAAAATACAATTTTTATTAATGTCCTATGAATTAATCTTGTATTTATCTGCCATGTCTTAAAGACCGGAAAATACTGTCTGACGTTAAACCGATCCGTGTTTACATAAAGGGGACTCACGGAGGAGCTAGCTACGATTAGCACGATAGCATTAGCATTAACAACAGCGCTGTCTAAAAATCAACACATTTTTTTAATGTTGCTTCAAGTGAAAGAGCTTTATCCTCTATTTCTGACAGGAATCACCGCATGTTTCGCTGTTTTATGCCCCAACAAGATGCTACAGTGACCATGGGGGAGGGGTGTGTCTTGCGTTGCGTGTCTTTTCACCTCCCATGACGTCAGACCTGGTGTGAACCACAGGTTAACAAGGGCGCCGAATGGAAGCGGCCTCCGTTCTGTGATGCTTCGCGGCACTTCCGCATCCAGTGTGAACCAGGTGTAACTTTTTCTCACCAAAGAGGAGAAAACACTAGCAACTGGCAAGCGTTTTTCAGACCCTTCAAAATAAAAGTCTATCGCAAAAAGAAAGAAAAATTTCTATTGCGATAAATATAGTTTTTTCGCCCAGCCCTCGTTAACACAATCAACGTAATTCCAGCTGATTCTGTAGGATAAAAGCTGCTACATTAACAATTCAAAAATAACACTAAATCAAAGTATCACTGGAACTCCGGTGTTAAGGGGTTGAACAAGTTCTCCAGCAAACCCCAGAGGATGTGGGGTTTTTGCTTGAGTGCCCCTCTGCCATTTTCTAGTAAATATGGCAATGTACTTTATCAGTTTCTACTAAGTTTAACAAGTAGTTGTCTCTAGGGCTATTTTCATTTTTTTAAATATATTTTCATGGGACATGCTTTTAAAATTCACAAGGACCCATTCCTTAAATACCGACAGTCCGAACAACGGCCGGACTTCAACGGTAAAAGACTTCTGTTTGAAAGTTTTTACAGCTGTGGTCGAGTCGGAACTGCAACACATTTCAGCACTTCCTTTACAGACATTGAACTGAACTTCCTCTTGTGGCTTCCTATAGCAAATAACTGGCCATGTCTAAATTAAAGTTACTTCCTTTATCGTTACTTTTCACCTTTATATCATGGTTTACAGCCAGCAGAGCGTTTGAACCAGGTTTAGTTCCTAATCTTTTTAAATTGTTCCCTAAATTAAAAAATATATATATTTATTGTAACATACAGTATGTGTTCTAAAAGCTGCTAAAATTAGAATTTATAGTGAGAATTTTCTCCTGTTATCAAGATGTGTTTGTTCTAAATGTGAAGTACCGTTGCCACCTGCCGTTAGACACTAAAGCAACTTTGACACTTGGATACCACAGCCGTTTCTTTGTGTTTCCATGGCACCGTATATGAAGGCAGGTTCTGGCTTGAGTCAAGGTAGCAACTGGGCTGCTGTCTCTGTGTGTTTGTATGAAACCAGAAATGCTTTGGAGAAAATTATCCTTCGCTGTCTTCTGGTGTAAGTATGTCGAGTTGAGCCAAAGCTTATAAGCTGGTTCTTAAAGTTTTGAGAATACAGGTTCTGTAATAAAACCTGCAGAAAAACAACCCTCAACTCAATCTGGAATTGTATTCGACATTCTCGTCCTTATAATAGATGAGCTGTGAAACTGTTAGAAAGCAAGCAGAGAGAAGGAGGAAGTTATGCTAATATGAACAGCAGGGCTATTTTGGTCTAGGACTTGGATCACAATAACTGTGACAGTGCAGCCCCTTGTGATCGCAGCTCCACTTCACATTGTGGCGAGGACTAAACATCTACATGTGAAACTCCTGTAAAAAAGAAGTGATATCAGAAAACACTGGCTATTTATTTATTTTTTTAATTTCTAAGTTTAGTTTGGGTTTTTAATAGTATAAGGCATACTTATCCTTTTTACAAGGATAAGACAAGATAATATAATTTATGTTGAATCTGGCTCCAAAAATCTTTATAACTTTCTGTCCTGATGCTGCTTGGTCATTTCATAACTTACATACTTGTATTTATTGAGTATAATGCCTCACAAGTTATAATTAAGCTGTCTCACCACTTTTATTCTCAAAAATAATGTAATAGTAACAATGATTTTTTTATGTCAATTTTTGACACATTTACCAAGATAGCTGTGTGTAGAAGTGTGAAGTATTGGAGAAGAAGAAACCAGAGTTACATCACAGTCAATGTCGAATCCAGTTGTCTTGCAACCTTAAATTAGTCAATATTTATGGCCCGCCTGCAAGGACCAAATTGTTTTCGCATGCAAAAACATTTCTGTGCCGTTGAGTGAAAATTTGAGCCTGACAAATGCACGAAAACTCTCCAAAGTTTGAACTCACCTCATAAACGGTAAAAAAGAATGACCCCTCCCCCAAGACGATGACATCACACCAAAGAAATACTGTAAATAAAAAAAAAGAACATCACTTGTGATGCCGAAAAAATCTTTCTAAAATCCACCAACGAAACCAAAACACACGTGTCGGAGATTTCCAAAGGAAGTTTTGATATTATTATGGGATGGCCACACGACCAAAGGCCATTTTGTGGCAAAGTTTGAGATTTGACGATTTGACGATTTTCCCGCAGTATGGGAAAAAGTAACTTTTTTTTGAGTGATTTTCACAACATTTCACACACATGCCGCCAGGGTGAATCTTCAACCACCACAGAGGTTTCATTGACCTTTGACCTTGAGAAGAGGCCGCCATCTTGAATTTAAAATAAAAAACACCTTTAGCACCATCTACAAATAAAACTTTTACTATAAATTTTCATCGTTCGTTTCCTAACTTCTCAGGAATAATTAGAAAGCAATTTCTGAATTGGAAATTGTTGATTTTGAATGACGTGTGCATGGCGAGCTCGTGAAAATGGTATTCTGTTGTTACTTCCACATTTTTTACCAGAATACTGTGAAAATTAAAGGGATAGATCCCTGACTAAAGCTGAAAAAAATATATAAAATAGGATAGGAACATCTTAGGAATTTGGGCGTGGTTAGCAAATAACCTCTGTTGCTAAGGAAATCCAAAAGTTTACTTTTGCTGATTCTTCTGAAACTTTCATAGATCTTTTCTGTATCTTCAGACGATCGAAACATTAAATGGTTGCTATGGAGATAAACCCATCCTCTGCAAGTAGGGCCGGGTCAAAGGGGGACCGCGAGGGCAGGGGCGGGTAGCGCCTGTGGGCCATTTAATGCCACTCACTCGTGGCTTTAATTAGTTAAATTTTGTATTCATAATTCTGATATATTTAGAAAAGTAAAATTAATTTCCTCCTGTGGTAATCTCTGATTTTTATCACTCATCATAATGACGGTCTCCAGTTTCAATTCAAATTAATCTTAGATATTTTAAAAATGGTAATCCTATAACTACTAAAATGCACCAAAAATGTTTTTGGTTGGGTCAATTAGTATTTAAAAGCTGACTAATAAAGTGGTCAAATTTTCCTCAAACTTTTCATCTGTGTTGAAGCAACTTTCCATAAAAAAGTGAGCTTCAGTGAAGTCCTGTGTGTCCTCCTGCCTTCCTACCAGTTATAAACGTTTCCCTCTTATTGTTCCTCACCAGTATTGTTTCTGACCGCAACAACAAGAAGATGCCACTGGGCGAGGACAGCCTTTCCTGGAAAAAGAGGACCACCGACGTCAAGGAGCAGTATGACTTCAAAGAAATTCTGGGAACGTAAGTGTGCAGCAGCAAACCCTGCCACCATGTGGGTAGCTGGGAAATGTATTAAATGTGTGTAATTAATGTTTTGTGCAAATGCAAATCTGTTTGCATGATCTGACGTCTGCAAAAGACAGGAGACGTTTGCATGTATTTCTTTATCCGCGGCTGACACTGTGGCATTGATTGAAGTAATGAGGATGTGGGTGCAACATTTTCTCCATGTGAAGTGTTGAGGAAATTTGTTTTATCCACGCTTTGGATGCTCTTATCAAGCGTGTTTTGTTGCTTTAGGGAGTCTGGCAAAGTTTTGTGTCTATTTGAGCTTTTACGGTTAAAGCAAGCCTGGTATGATGGCTGGATAAATTGCATTTTGGCTGGCATTAGATATTGCTGCAAAGTTCAATGTGCATTTTTAACCTCTCATTTTACATCTTTCTTTCATTTTGCAATAGATTTTTTCTTTAAATTATACATGTTTTGTACTTTTGTGAGAAACTCAGGTAAATATCATGCAGTTCAATAGGTAATTTATTAAATTTTGAGTCTATCCAGGTTCAAATATTTGATTTCTTTTGGTCTCCATCTGTGATATTAAGGAGCAGAAAATGAGAAATGCATCTTAAACTATATGTTGGAACCCTTTAACTTCACTCACAGATAAAAAAAACGTATTTCTGTTCCTCTCATAACTTTTCTGCTGAATTTGTTTTTCCGCAGCTTCTTTTTTAGTCGATTTCTTTGTAACTAAGATTAGTTTTTGCTGTGTAAGGCAACACCTGCACTGCAGTTTAAATAAAGGTTTGTGTGTTTGTATTAGGGCAGGCGTTCCATTTGTATAAATGCATGGAGCCATTTTTAATGTTTAATTTAGCAAAAAAAGAACAATTTGCATTTTACTCTGTCACTTATCAAGACTGATGGTTTCTTAATACTGCTGCTTACTATGCAAAGTCGGCAACAAAATTCAGTTATTTTATGTCAGATTTTTTATGCTTATGTTATTGTAAAACTTTCTAAATGTATCATTAATAGAACACAAAAACAAAGAACTCTCACTCCAATCATCTATTCAACTATTTTAAAAGCATTTCAAGTGTTTTTTTAATCAGAATTTAAAAAAAATGTTCAAATTCGCCTCTGAATTGTGTTCATGGATCTTTTTGTCTCCACGTGGGTGCATCAGAATGGAGCGGAACAGCTTGATATCTATGTAACAAAAATTCTCTTTTTCAAATAGCATTTTTTTCCAACTGTTTCACAACAATTTGAATAAAGAAATACTCGGAAATGCAACTTTAAGTTTAAATTTCTTGATATATGGCTTCCATTATGAGAAATTGTGTTTAAAAACAACAAAAACACAAATTTTATCAAAGTGGGTTTAAAAAACCGTCTAGGTTTTTTATCATCATAGTTTAAGCCTTAGGCCAAATCCGAATTCTTCCCCTACGGCTTCTCCCTACCCCTACATTTAGCCCTCCAAATGGAGAGTTATGGAAAAATAGTGTCCTCAAATTTGGACGTCACTCCCACTTGATGATGTCATCAAAAGTCGCCGGTCAGGTACATTAGTGAGGAGCTAAATACATAACAAAATCGGTTTTGTAACTTTAAAAAGGTTATACTAAATCAAAAAGTTGATACTTACATTTAAATGTAAACATCTGTTCTTCAGAGCACACCCACGTGAAGAAATGCACTTCTCCATGGCACAGCTCGATGAGGAACACTCTCTCAGTGGAGGGCTTTGCATCCCTCTGCGATGAGGGTTCACCCTTCAAAAAACCATTTTGGACACACTTATCACTTCAAATGCCCCTACAATTGGAGGGGTCAGGAAGGAATTCTGATTCAACCTTAATTTTGTGCCATTAAACAGGATTTCCAGTTTTTTTTGGTCCAGTATCCAGATGATGAGTCAAGCTTATTTTCAAGGAACAATTACATTAAAACTTTTGAAAAAATATTTATATATTTTAGACTTGCTATGAAGAAACAGTTTGTGGAACCAAATCAAGTCCTGGTAGGAAAATAGCCAGAATAAACCCTTTGGTTTAAAAGGTTTAGTGGTTGAGTTGACTGCAGTGGTGTTAGCGAGTTGTTTTGGATCACACGTGTAACTGTACTGCATGTGCATCAGAAAGTTTCCTGAGGGAAACAGCCTTTCTGCTCCTTCGGCGCTCTCATTCATTCGTGCAGCTCTCCACCTGCCCCTGGATCGGGGCTGAGATCACCAGCAGACATCGCTCAGCTGTGTGCCACATTCATTTGCCATCGCTGGATTGTTGTCTTGGTAACAACAGAAGACACTTTCCATAATGGACTCAAACAGTCACTATGGAAACAAAGTTTGATTTGCTATTTTGCTATTAATAATCCAGCACAGAGTACAAATGTGTGCACGTGCATGGGAGAAATGGGCTCCTCTTTTTGCACGGGGAAGAGCTGACACACGTGCACACTTCTCTGTGACTGTTTTAGGATCACAAAGACAATAGATCAGCTGATCACAAATACAGATAGAAATAAAAACAACATATTTTTCCACAAAATTAGGCGGATTTTCACATATATGAGTGAGATGCTGCAAAGCTGACCTCCATCAGTTTTTATGCTCCCTAATCCCCAGCCGCAACCATATGTCCTGTAATCAAAACAGATGGGGATTAACAATAAACAAACAAGCAATGGCTCTTTCACCCCGATCATCTCTAACACTCATTTGTCCTCCCTCTTTTCAAATACAGTTCTGTCACCTATTGAAACCGTGCCAGCATCCCCACCTGCATTTTTTTTCTCGGCTTCCTTGCTGCTGTTTGAAAGGCTCTCCCGTTCTGGCTGCTAAATCTCATCTCCTGTTCCCCTTGTCCTGCTTGTGTTCCTGCTGTGTTCTCTTCCCAGTGTTTCCTGCTGCCCTTTGACTTTTAGCTAAAAGACACAACTGTTGCCCACACCTCAAAACCCTCACTGTAATCATCAAGATACCACAGGGTTCTATTGCTGTGAATATTCAAACGGTTCATTTCATTCAGACACTCCGGAGAGCTTCATCTCTATAACCATAAATGAGACTTTTAGGAATTGCAGTCTGTGTTAACTAAGTTATCTATAACCAGAAACATGACAGGAATCATGATTTGATAGAAAAAAATGATTTCTACTAAAGGCTAAGTGAAAGCCCCGCTCTAACTATATTTTTATCTAATGTCAAAGTGTTCCCAGGGGTCTTTTGACTGTAATTATGCCAATATTTTGTTGTAATATTTCATATTTTAGGAAATGTGTCTCTGAATTGTGGGCGGGACTGTTGGTGCAGAAGTTAGCCATCGCTAATTTCCTTTACTCTCACTGGCTAACTTAGAATATTCCTTTCCCTATTCACCATTTTAAAGTGCTATCCGAATCTACAGTTCCAAAATCCAGTGCCCTAGAAATTTCCCAGAAGTCTTTGCAAAAAAGTGTGCATCAATGCTCAGTACATCAGCGAATATAGACTATAATGCATTGCGGTTGAACAATTTTAGCAAAAAAAAAAATGGTTTAAATGTAAATTTAATTTTCATCATCAATTCACAGTGGAGTCATAAATAGACGTAAATTGCTAAATTTTGATTAGATTTACCGTGACATCAAATCCGCTGTTTAAGAAAAAGAAAGAAAAGTAGTGAACATCGTGTTTGAATTCTTTTCAAAATCCAGGTCACTAGCTAGTCCCCCATGATATAGTTTTTTTAATAATGAGAGATTAGGGTGAGTATTCAGACATAGCCTTATAGTGGGAGAGAGTAAGCTAGCAGGACAGAGCTAGCTTACTCGAGCTAGCTCTCTAGAGTAAGCTAAAATTAGCATATCCACAAAACTGAGCTATGCAGTTGTACAGTTTTGATCCAGATGGCAGACGAGGAAAACAAAGACGTAAATGGATCTATTTGTCTGCCAGTGGATGCTTCAGAATTGTAGCACTGAAAGGAGACTTTAGCCTGTCCATGGCAGTTGATTCTTCACCTGAGGAATTTCAAAACGCGGGTTTTCAACTGCTCCTGATTCATTATGATTTTAACAACGACATACTCAGAAATGCAGTTTTAATCTTGAATAACGTTATTCATTTCCTCCCTTATAAAAAAAATGCTACAAGAACATGTTAAAAACAACAAAAATACAATTTTCCTTAAAGATGAGCAGAAACTCTTCAGCTAAACAAATACATGTCAGTGTGGTCGTTTTTGTAGCCAGACTAAAGTTTTCCCACACTCTGCTGCAGGCTGTGAAGTTTGATGACAAATTGCTTTAATGAGCCATGTTGACTTTAGTGACATTTAAATGGCTGCGCATGTTCTCGTGCCGCGAGCAGAACGGGAAAACTCTTGGCATTTCCCTCCTAGAGTACATGGCAAAAAAGCACAGAGGAGATGGAACAACAAGGGACAGGGCATGGGAGGAAGAGGAGCGTAATCATCTAAAATCGTTAGTGCTGATGGAGCAGCCAGCTTGCCTCTGTCAAAGGGTGACCCATTGGCCCCTCCCCTCACCGGCTGCATTGATTTGAAAAGAGTGGTGTTTGTGTTCATGTGAATAAAAAAAAGCCTGCACATAAAGGCTGTGGGATTGTTCTATCTGTGCTGCTTTTCACAGGCAGATACATGTTTTATTTCTATGGCTCTGGGCTATACGACCAGTAAAAAACTAAACACGTCGCATATGTATGTATTTCTGTTTTCATATAGAATAGTTTTCTAGTAAAATTAATCATGGGCTATTCTTTCATTTGTCCATAGATGTCCATTTTATGTAAATAAAAACGACAAAGATAAGAAATGACTTGAAAAAGACACAACATTTTATCTGTAAAGTGTCAGGTGTTGCTCACCCAGAACAATCAAAAATGTCTGACCCAGAACCTTTGATTGAGGCTGTTGAAAATGGGAACCTTTTGCTCCATTTGTTCCCTCGTGTTTGTTCCTCCAGGCTACAGGCCTTCATTCTGTCTGTGGGCAGACTCTCCCACGTTCAGAGGTTTTTCTAACTTTTCGTCTCACTAGTTTGGACTAATCTGGTGCTGAGAAATGTGTTCATGAATGACTAAATTGAAATGAATGAATCCTCGACCATGTTTTTATAAGCAGTATAGGTAGCACATTTAATTCTTTATAAATGTAAAATGAATAAAGGAAAAACTAATCTGTGAAGTCTTTAAAAAACTCAGTGGTGGAGCCAACATCCTGTTGTGTTTAATGAGGTACTTTTTGGTTGAGTTTACATTGGAGCCGTTTATACCAAACTACAGATCCAAGTGAATGAGAGTGGATCTATTTTTAAAGAGGACAGATTGAGGCCACCCAAACAAAGCCTCAAAAACTGTTCATTTTTGGATAAAGGAAGTTCTTGGAAGTTAGACAAAATGATTTGGACAAATAGAAACAGATTGAACACTAAACCATGTGAAATCTGCATTGTCTCATTGTCTGTGTTCCTCTTGTTGAAGTGGTTAGATCCGAATTCCTCCCTTATTCCCAACTACTAAAAACTATATAATGCAGGACTATATAATGCCCAGGATTTTAAAGGTAATTCAGACACGATGCTCTCTACTTTTCTTCCATTTTTCTAAACACCGCATGTGACATCACAGTTTTCACAGTCAAAATTGAATAAATACAAACATTTCACAACGTTTATTTATGACTCCACTGTGTTCTGATGGTGAAAATGTGGATGGTTTATTCAAATATTACATTTAAACACATTTTTTGTGTTAGAAATTGTTTGACCACAATGCACTTTGGTTTACATTCGCTAATCTAGTGAGCATCCATGCACGCTAGTTTTTCGCAAAGACTTCTGGGAAATTTCGGGTGCACTCTATTTTTGAATTAGAAGATTTGAACAGCACTAGAAAATGGTGAATGCATTATATAGTGCACTATTAAGTGATTAGGGGGGGAATTTGGAGACAACCAATGAGATTTTGGCTTCTTGGAGCCTGAGTACTGTACTTCCTGTTCCGAGCACTAAAGGGGAGGGGTCACTCAGTCAGTGTTTAACCATTTTCCTCATTAAGTTTTAGGGGTGTAAAAAAAGGTTAAAACCCTCTTTATTGTGTGGGAAAAGATGGATTCCATTCCTGGTTTCTAAATGAATCTTAAAACTGCTGATATCTCAATTTGTAAAACGTTCTCATCCTCTGATTACTTAATGACTGGTCAAATCAAAGACCTGGTGAGGCTGTGGTCACTTTAAGAGTTCATGCTGCTGCCCTTTTTTTTTGTTTCTTTTCAAAACTGTTGCTATGTTCATGAAAGTAGATGGTGGCAGTCAGGTGGCAAAATGGTCCGGTTTTTACTGGGCTACCGGGCGGAGACATTTACACATCTTCCTCAAAGAGATGCTGCTGGCTGGTGATTCTGGCTGTCACTAACTCCTAGCCGCCAAACTGTCACCTGATTTCTTAATGGCGTCGCTTCCACCTGTCACTGGACTGCAACCGCACAACCTAAAAATGTTCTCAGGCGGCTATTGAGTTATGTCAACTTTTAGAGAAAAACCATCTAACTGACGTAAAATTTTAACTTTTTCTTTAAATCTCAACCACGCGGCGTGTAAAAATGCGACAGCCGCCTCCTGATTACAAATGGCCCCACCTGCTGAATTAGCTGAAGACTTGCATTTAGGTCACTGTGCGGTGGCATTTTAGGATATGTGACTGTAGTCTTAGGCTGAATCTGAATTCATTTAGCCCTTCAAATGGAGCGTTGTGTGTAAAGGCTATGTCCAAATTCCTTCTATACTCACTATATAGTGCACCGTATAGTGCATTCGCCATTTTGTACTCATGTCTGAATTTAGAATTCCTAAATCGAGTGCCCTAGAATTTACTCAGGAAATTTTTTTTGCAAAAAAACAGTGTGCATCGA
>NC_050516.1:22988691-23000661 GCF_002922805.2 Oryzias melastigma
AGTTCTTGTAAGTTGGACAAAATGATTTGGACAAAGAGAAACACGTTGAGCACTAAACTACGCGAAATCTGCGTTGTCTCATTGTCCGTTTTCCTCTTGTTGAAGTGGTTAGATCCGAATTCCTCCCTTATTCCCAACTACTAAAAACTATATAATGTAGGACTATATAATGCCCTGGATTTAAAGGTAATTCAGACACAATGCTCTCTACTTTTCTTCCGTTTTTCTAAACACCGAAAATGACGTCACTGATTTCACAAAGTCAAAATTGAATAAAAACGAACTTTCACGACGTTTATTTATGACTCCACTGTGTTCTGATGGTGAAAATTTGGAATGTCTATTCAAATATTACATTTAAACACATTTTTTGTTAGAAATTGTTTGACCACAATGCATTGTGGTCTACATTCGCTAGTCTAGTGAGCATCCATGCATCCTAGTTTTTCGCAAAGACTTCGAGTGCACTCTATTTTGGAATTAGTAGATTTGAACAGCACTAGAAAAGGGCAAATGCACTATATAGTGCATTATAAAGTGATTGGGGGGGGGGAATTTGGAGACAACCTATGAGATTTTGGCTTCTTGGAGCCTGAGTACTGTTCTTCCTGTTCACTAAAGGGGAGGGGTCACTCAGTCAGTGTTTAACGATTTTCCTCATTAAGTTTTGGGTGGAAAAAAGGGTTAAAACCCTCTTTATTGTGTGGGAAAAAAGGTGAATTCCATCCCTTGTTTCTAAATGAATCTTAAAACTGCTGATATCTCAATTTGTAAAACGTTCTCATCTTCTAATTATTTAATGACTGGTCAAATCAAAGACCTGGTGAGGCTGTGGTCACAAATATAACCCTCACAGCGCAATGGGGAGGCATCAGCAGAATCTTCAAGAGTTCATGTCGCTGCCCCTTTTTTTTTTTCTTCTCAAAAATGTTGCATGTTCATGAATGTAGACGGTATCAGGTAAAATGGTCCAGTTTTTACTGGGCTACCGGACGGAGACATTTACACATCTTCCTCAAAGAGATGCTGCCGGCTGGTGATTCTGGCTGTCACTAACTCGTGGCCACCAAACTGTCATCTGATTTCTTAATGGCGTCGCTTCCTCCTGTCACTGGACTGCAACCGTGCAACCTGAAAATGTTCTCAGGCGGCTACTGACTTCTGTCAACTTTTAGAGAAAAACCGTCTAACTGACGTAAAATTTTAACTTTTTCTTTAAATCTCAACCACACGGCGTGTAAAAATGTGACTGCCGCCTCCTGATTACAAATGGCCCCACCTGCTGAATTAGCTGAAGACTTGCATTTAGGTCACTGTGCGGTGGCATTTTAGGATATGTGACTGTAGTCTTAGGCTGAATCTGAATTCATTTAGCCCTTCAAATGGAGCGTTGTGTGTAAAGGCTATGTCCAAATTCCTTCTATACTCACTATATAGTGCACCGTATAGTGCATTCGCCATTTTGTACTCATGTCTGAATTTAGAATTCCTAAATCGAGTGCCCTAGAATTTACTCAGGAAATTTTTTTTGCAAAAAAACAGTGTGCATCGATGCTCAGGTCACTGGCAAATATAGACCACAATGCATTGTGTTTGAATAATTTTAGCAAAAAAATGTGTTTAAGTATTATTATTTTTTGCTAAACTATCAACGGTTTCCTCATCAGAACACAGCAGAGTCATAAATAGATGTCATAAAATGCTCGGATTGATTAGGTTTGCGCTTGGTGAAATCTGTGACATCATACTTGCTGTTTAAAAAAAAAAATGTCAGCATGGTGTCCAGATCGTTTTTAAAATCCAGATAGTCCTGATCTAGTTTCTTGGTCCGGGAGTAAGGAAGGAATTTGGACATAGCCAAAGAGTGTCTTCAAATTTGGACATCACTAAACCTTGATGACGTCTTAACGGCTGGATGGCTCAGTGGGATAGACCCTTGATGCTGCTGCCTAACTGGGTCTCCCTGTGCCTTGAAAATACAGGGTTTGTTTCAGGAAGAGCATCAAGAGTAAAAATTCTGCCAAATCACCAGTGCAAAGCAGTGGATCCTGTTTTGCTGTGGCGACCCCTAATGGGATAAGCCGAAAGGTGAACAACAACAAGTAAACCTCGATGACGTCATCAATAGTCGCTGGTAATCTACGTTAGCGCGTAGTTCCCAGTCCTAGGAAAATACATAAAAAAGTATGAAAAAGCATGATCGACAACTTTATTTATAATTAGATTTTGAAGGAAGTTTTATTTTGAAAAACTACTATTCTCTTCCAAAAAAAAGCTTACATGTAAACTCGCTTGCTACTGGCGGAGGAATGCACTGCTCCTGGTCCTTATCCCTTTTCCTTAAAAAGAAACACTTTCTAACACCACCAAGGCTCCAAATGCCCCTACAAAGGGAGGGGTAGGGAGAAGCTGTAGGGGTCGTAGGCTTTACATTTGTTCCTGCTATTTTTATTCAATATATTCACCTTGGAGGTCTCCTTAACCCTTGTGCTCTCTTCTGGGGTCCAGATGACACCACCCTTATATAGATGTGTGATTCCTCCCATGACAAAGGTGGACAGGATTTTATGTCTGCCACTGACACCAGTGAAGATAAAAAATCCTTGAAAAAAGTTCAGATGACCCCACTTTTTAACGTAAACATGCCTAGGGTAGTACAAGAGTTAAAGCAAAGCTTTTGTTTCAAAGACCTCATAAAAAACAATCAAGGTCGTGGTATTACCCGTCTTTTTGAGATGTTTTATCTTTTGTAGCACTAAAGTGACATTCAGTCTATTGTTTTTTTGCTTTTTAATAAAACGTTGCAGATACTTTTGCGGCTCCAACTGCATCCTGAAAATCCAGCCCTGCTTATGGAGGCTCCTCCGCCCTTCAGTCCTGCCCTGACCTAATTCAAACAGAAGTCTGCATCTCAGCATAGCTCAGCTCAGCATGGCATGGCTTGCAGTTCGTGTAATGCTCGCGCTCACAGGCCTGTGCAGCCAGCCTTATTAGGACATTGCATTCACTTGCGTTTATTTTATACAGTTTAACCCATCCTTAGAGTCAAGTCCAAAAGCAGAACTAGCTTCTGTGTACGCCTAGACTCCGCCCTCCAGAGTCCTATGAGGTTGTAACCAGTTTGGATATTTAACACACAAAAAAAAGACCCTATTGGAAACGACCACACACACATGCACACATATATATGCTCTCCATCTGGCCCACTTATGTATCTCCATCTGCTCACAGAGAAATATCCCCCTATCAGTTTTGAGTCCACACTCTGGTGTGTCATCTACATCCTCCCACAGTTTTTCTCTGTTGTCGTTATCACTTATTGACCAAGTTCCCCACTTTTCAAGCTGTTCACATGTCTGCAAAATCCTGGAAAAACAGCTTCTAGAATTCCTCAAAGCTTTTTTTACTCATATTTGCAATAAATCGTTATCCCTCAATGACGTTTGAGTGAAATATTATATGTGGTGTTAAACAAGCGTCGAAGTGCAGCTCTTTACGGCTGGAAGACACTTGGAGCAAAGATGGTCTTTTCATATTTCAGGGCCAGGATCACAGTTGGGTTTCTGTCAGTTCTGATTGGACCAGATGGTTCTTCCTTATGTCTCTCTGACCTTTCCTCAGTTATCATTTTGCTATGTGTTTGCATTCCATTGTGTTTTATGGAACATCGAACGGAAAAAGGAATCGTAATCTCATAAACGTCAGATTATAGGCTGGATAAAAACAGGATTTCCGTTCATCAACTATCTTATTTAATTTTTATTTAAAATATCATTTAAGCTGCAAACACTAACATTTAAAGAATAGATACTTATAAAAGGGTGCGCTTTGCAAATATTTGATTATGGAGAGAGACATATAAGTAGGTGAACGATGTGTGCGGAGTTTGTGCAAACACTTTAAGTCCTAAGACACACGTTTTTCTCTTTATTGTACAGCTGTACTTAAACTTATTTGCTTAGCAGTTTTGCAGTGGATCTCTGAGAACACACCCAACTGTTTAGATAGTGTAGAGTGTTGTTATTGAGGATTGAAAATATTAGAGCTCTTCTGTGTGCGTGTGTGTGTGTGGATGTGGGTGTGTGCATGTGTGTCCTCTTCCTGCACGGGTCCCATGGTGGCTAGAAGAACGTCCTGTTTGGATCCAAAGCAACTCGGCAAACATTGCTGTTTACTTTATAATCCAGCCGAAACCTTTGCTAGGATTAAGCTCTCAATAAAGGCACAACACGAGTCGGCAGCTAAGAAAATATCACAGCGGTGTTTTGGGTTTTGTAACTGTAAATACAGTTTCCTGGATACACTGCAAAAAGAAGTATAGCCTAAAAATAAAACTAAGCAAATTCTCTTGAAAGTAGTAAATTATCTTTCCACGCAGGAAGTCATTTTTACATCAAAAGAAATCTTATATTAATCTAGAAACTAGAATTCCACACATTCGTTCAAAAAAAAAAAATAAATAAATAAATATAGATTGAATTACTTCAAATTGAATGCTATACGGTTTTTGAAACTATTTTTTAGTTTTTATGTACCTAACTGTAGTTCATATTGATTAAAGTAACAAAAAACTAGTATAATATTTAATCATAATTAATCAGTGTTTTACTAGATGCATTTTATGACTTAATGGAGCTTTTGAAAATGTTTCCTTCATTTTTATTGTCTCAAATCTTTACATTTTTAAAGAGTTAACTGATATCCCAGAAGTGTAATTTATATCCCAAAAACATCAACAGTAAGATAAGCAGAGCTCTTAAGACTTTTATGTCTGCAGTATTACTCTAAGAGATGCTGACAGACAGCCAAAAGAAACAAACATTGTGTTTCTGCACTTTAAATGAACTTTTACCAGGGTCCTGGTGAATACTCTGTTCTGATTGGCTGCTGGGTGTAGCCGCAAAAATAAGTTCAGCCCAAATGTTCGAAATCATTCTGCTGGGTTCTTTAAAACAAACTTTTGCTTCATCATCTGGACAAAAACAAGCTGTAAGAGGAAAACCATCTCTCTGAAATTAAATTAACCTATCGGGAAAATTAGAATTTATATCTATATATCTATTCTTTGTTGCTGAAGTCGAGGTCGTATTACCATGACAACGGGCTGCATTACATATCAAATAGTCTGCTTTTTGTGAAAAAACAAAAAAAAAAAAACAAGGAAAAAGTACTAAAAATTGGTTGAATACTTATTTCTTTGTAAGTAACCCTGGTATTAAAGGTGTAGAGGTTAATATTTTTTGGGTCATGGTTCAGTTCCTAGTTCTAATTCTTTCACCCCTTTAAAGAAGGAAAAAGACAAAGTTCTGGTTTACACGCACGAACAATGCAACCGTACACGGTAAAACGACTGTGTCGTTCTGTTGTTGTTGTCATCCTCTCTTTATTGACATAAAGCTCAAAGACAGAACTTCTTCTTCAACACATAAAATGGACATGAAATACCAGAGTTGCGCCCTCTGGTGGTCAAACCAATTCAAACCAATGCACAAAAAAATACATAAAACTATTTAAACAAAATATAATTATACACCATCTCTAACGTCCCAAAAATGGTGCTTACAAGTGGGATAATTTTTAAATGCTGCTAAAAAGATATATTCTTTAAAGAAGTGTTTTAATTTCTTTCAAACTTCTTTGGCCTACATTTGGAGCCATTGATTGGCTGGTTGTATGGATGTATGTGTTTTAATTTATCCATCTGGTTTTGAATTTATTGTATTTATTTTATTTATTTACAAATGCACTGAAAGAGGACTCCACTCAGTTTAGTTCTATAATGTAAAATGACGATTTATATATTTAAATTAAAAATAATGCCCGATGAAGTGTGCATTATCAGAAATAAATGCATGCTGTGGAAGTCTGATTGTCTGACAGTAGGGTAAAGTGTAATTAATTTGCGTTAATTAAGCATTAACACGTTAATTAAAAAAAATAACTGCCTGGCGTTTATTTTGACGACCCTTGTAATAAGTGGAAATAACTAATTTTTGATCAAAATATGAACAAAATGAGAATACCATCTTAGTACAAGTTGGATCTTCTTAATAAATCCTCATAAAATCTAAAACTAGAGCATATCCTTATGACGTAAATCAAAAGTTTTGTTTTTTTTAACAATGACAATAAATGCTAATCTGACTTTTATTGAACTTTAAAATAAAATCCTTGAAGTTGAACCAAAAATTACAGTGCAATTTGAGGTTTTTTGAGTCTTCGATCAAGTTTTACTAATATCAAGAGTGTGGAGCGAAATGATTTTTACCTTTTTAATAGTAATTTCTTTGTTTTAATGAAACAAAAGCATTTTAGATTGTGCTGATTTTGAGAAAAGCTTACACAGGGTACCTGCAGGGTCTTTAAAAGCCTAGAAAGCATTGAATTTATAAATTTGAAAAAATTCTTATAAAAGTCCTAAAAATTCTAGAATTTTTATATCTGAGCCTAAAAAATTGTGCTGCTTGAAACTTCTCCGTTTCACATTTCATGTCAAAAAATCAAAATTTTCATCCGTGATTGTTTTGATCACTTTATGTAAATAAACATAGGTAAAACCAGGTATTATGCACCAAAACTCTAAATGTTCATCGCTGGTTTAAAAAAAAAAAAAAGGAGTAAAAGAGCTCTAAAACATCATAATTTCAAGCTGCACTTTTGATCAGAAATTGGGAATAAATTAATAAAATGAGAAATAGACTGCAAAATTGTCCTTAACTTTTTAGATCTATGGCCTTAAAAAGGTCTTAAAAAGTCTTGAATTTAACTTGTAGGAACCCTGTTACAAAGCTTTTAAGTTGAAACCACTTCAAATCTGGTAAAAATATCTTGAATGTCTAAAAACTTGGTTTTGAATCCCTGCCAGTATCAAACAGTTTGCAGTGTGCGTTCATGTGTCATCATGTCTGTATGTTTGCAGGCTCTCTGAGCTGTTGGCGTGGCAGTTTTTGTCTAAACTCTGCTAAAACCTAATGAGCAGCGTGGTCTGTGTAACATCTGTCACACTGCAGCCAGCCTCTGAAGATTACCGGCTTCTGTTCTGTGTCGCTCACTCCAAAAGTATGCCGCTGTATGTTTATGCAGCTCAGTCTATAGGAGTGTGAACGCGCCGCCACCACCGATAAGACGCCAGCCGGCTACAAGCTCTTTATCTGTCACATTTTTAACCCTCGCTGAAGTCTGCGTTCTGGTATTTTTAGCTAAAATGAGAATTTATCGTTTGATCTGGATCTTCACGTGGGTTAGAGCAGAAGAGCAGTATATGTTTACAATGACTGACTGTTTTTTTTTTTTATAGCTGACGTGACAAATGTCAATATGTAACATAATAATGAGCTCAAGTTAAAGTATAACTGAAAAAAAGAGTACAATTTGTACAATTCTTTATAGATTTTGTTAGGATTGAAACACTGACATCTGATCAATTTGTAAATCTCATACTATTAATAATGTCCTGTAACTGTTCTATAATATTGATGGGAATAATTTGACTCCCTCGGATAATTCCTCTTAAATGACCCATTTTTCTCAGTATTAGTACAACACTTCCGTCATTAAACAACAGGAGGTTTAATTTTGGGTCTGTAAAGTGGAGAATGTCTGAAAGTTTAAAATCACTGGGTGAAAGTATCAGAGGGGATATGTTTAGACAGAACACCAACATGTTCTGCCACATTCCTTTGGAACAGTTGATCACGGAGCCGAGGCCGGATCTGGAGATTACAAAATAAGTGCACAGCAGCCACTATGAAGATCGCTGAAGACTGGACAGGGTTTTTAGAGGGGTGGGGGGCTGCAGGCCGTGACCTGTTGGGTCTGCACTCGTCTCCTGCAGGGTCCGTGGATGGCGTGTGATTAAGTGATGCTCCCTGCATATCATGATGAAGACCAGCTCTGATGACTCCACAAGCTAAAAATGTACCGTAGTCGTAAATATCCAGCTGTGTTTGCAAAAACTCTGAATTTATATTTTATCTAAATTTGTATCAGATTAACCACTTAAAAATAATCCAAAACATTATTTTTACTCTATTTTTTGATTACTGAACCATTTCTTCTGAACTGTAAGGAAAACCAGGCTGGGAAAGTCAGAAAATAATTGATTCCCTCACTAAATATAAAGCACCAATTATACATTTCTCAGACTGAAAGCATAGAAAAGATAAACCCATTGTTGAAAACGGGCTAGCGTGAGCAGCTTTCCTCAGTGTTTGTGTGTCACACACTTCTGTGGGGATGCATGGAGAACATCAGCTGATTACTGCAGATGCTGCTGAGGAATTTGTTCTGTTAAGTTGGATTCCTGCCAGAGCAAAAGGTCTGACTAAGCCAGTTTCCTTTGTCTCTAGATTCCTGACTGTTGTATGATATTATCTTTATTCATTCCTATTTCAGAATGTGTTTTCTGTGTTTTGAGTTTTAAAATCTAAAATCTCTGAGCAAACACTTAAAGGGGCCCTACCATGAAAATTCAACTTTTTGAGGTTTTGATCAAATTATGTAAATCACACTTGTCAAGACCCGTGGGCCGGATCTGGCCCTCCAGGTCATTTTATTGTTATTAATGGCCCGATGGTATCTTGTGCTTATTTCTAATTTGCATAATTTTGACAAAACATATTTCTATGGAGAGTAAAATATTGAAAGTTATTGAAGGTTTAAGTTGATTTTTTATTCATATTAATTTTAAAAAGTTTCATTTTTAAAGTTTAATTTTTTTATGTGTTGAATAAATGTTTATCCTGTTCGGCCCGCGACCTACTGTGTGTTTTTGATTTTGAGCGATTGTGTTTGACGCCCCTGATGTAAATAAACCAGGTTTTATGCACAAATACACTGAATATCCACGGCTGTTTGAATAAAGAGGAGCTCTACAGTATCACAGCACAGACCACAAACAACTAGATAAGAAGTGACAGTTTTGGTCATAAAATGGGAAAAGAATTAATAACATGGTAAATAGACTGAGAAATTGGTCTTAATTTTTGACATCACTGCCTTGAAAAGCTCTTAAAAAGTAATCACTTTAACTTGAAGAAAGTTGCAGGAACCCTGTATATAGAGAAAATTAAGATTAAAACGGCATTTCTCAGTATTATTCAAATTATTTTGAATCAGGAGCCGACGAAAAACTGCAGTTTGAAAAATGATCGACTTGTAGTCGTAACGTACAAACTACAGATGACTAGATCTGTTTTCCGTCTAGTTTTTCCTCTGGCTGAGCTGGCATTTGGCTCCAAACTGTAAGGCTTGTTACCTACAATATCCATTCATCCATTTTCCAAACCGCTTCGTCCCTTTCGGGGTCACGGGGCTGCTGGAGCCTAACCCGGCCACTTCTGGGTGAAGACAGGATACACCCTGGAAAGGTCGCCAGTCTGTCGTTGGGCCACAATCGCACCGTTACGCACTGACATTCACATGGGGATAATTCAGAGTAACCAGTTAACCTATAAAGCATGTTTTTGGACTACAGCACTTCTTAGCATTTTTGTTGCACATCTAATAGGTTGGGGTTGTGAGTGACTGTAAGCTAACAGGTAAGAGTGTAAACTAAGGGATGATGGGAAATGAGTGCAGGCTTACTTCCGCACCAACAGTCCGACCCACAACTCGGAGCCAAATTTCTAATGAACTACTGCTGTTCTGCAGAAACTAGGTCCTAGAAAACGGAGCAGGATTTTCAAATATTGTCAAAAAAAAAAATGGAATAATTGCGACTAAAAAACGACCAGGAACGCTTTTGATCAAAAGATGATGGGAGTGGGACTTAATGATTTATGATTGCTGTTTTAACTACTATTTTTTTGTTTTACTATTATTTATTGTATCATGGAAAGCACCTTGAGATGAATAAAGTTGAATTTGAATTGAATGAATTTTACTTTGAAAGGTGATTTTATGCTCTAACAAACTGTTTGGTTCCTGCGACCACCCAAAGTCCTCCAGCAGAAGCCGACTTACAAAAAACATATCTGGTGAATTTTTTGTGAAATCGTTTCAAGCTTCATCTGAGGAATAAAAGAAGAAACTGGTGACCGTCTGGACGTGTGACTGAGACCTGAGCAGCTTCAGGTGGAAGGGGGTGATGCTGCAGTATCTGTGTGAGCGCGTTCATCAAACCACTGCAGCATTTAGGCTTTTTGTTTACAATTTTATGAAAGAAAAATCACATTTGTGTCCTTCATTTTCAATCTGTTTTCATTTGCAACCTTCTTTTTTATCCTATATGTAAAATTTTACACAGAAAAAACTTTTAACTGTTAAATCTAAAACTGAAATAACACGAGTGATGCCTCATTCAGGCTTTAGTACAGTTAGGAATTCTAAGGTTTTATTATTTTTGTGTACATTTGTGTCAGACACACAAACCTCTGAGTGTGGATTCATGGCAAATGTCAGCTAAATGCTCTGGATGCTTCTGCAGAATTCATAACTCTGACAGTCGCCCCCACCAAGCAGGATTCCAGCTAATGGTCTCTGCTCACAAGTTAGACTTTCCTCCCAGTTGTGGCCATTAGAGCTCACTCTGTTTTTTTTCCCGTGGACTTTCACCCAGAGGAGGGAAGTTGGCCTCTTCTTATCATGATCAAAGTTGAGCTTTGCGAAAGCTGTAAAAGGCTCTTCGAATTAGGTCTTCTTTGCTCTGTCTGATCGGCCTTTAACTTGACCCGTTGACTTATTCTTTACATTTCATCAACAGGATGCTCAAAAGAACCACATTTATTTTAAGTATTATTTAGTCCTAAAAATCTGACCTGAAAACAGGTCAGAACTTAGCAACAAATGCAGGCTTTATTTCAGATTTAGAAACATAGAACACTTAGTTAAATTCTACTTTGCGAGAACTGAAAATGTTTAAATCTAAGCTGAAAACTTTCTTATTTAGCGATGCGTTTTAAAATAAGAACTACTGTATTTGTGTGTTTCTAACGATTTTTACATTTCTGACTTCTAATCATATTGATTTGAATGATTTTGCTTATGTTTCATCAATTGTTATTTTTTTTATATATGTAACTTTGTATACAGCACTTTGAATTGCCCTGGAAATGCTTTATAACTAGAAAAATTGCATTCCCTGCAATGATACTTGTGTGAATTCTTTTTGCTAAATGTGTTCGCTGAAAATGCTGAAGAAATGTGTTCTAATTGCTGAAGACATTTGCTGAAAACGCTAAAGCTATAGAGCTAAAAATGTTAAATGCTAAAGGCAGAAATTTCATAAAGTGCACAAAGAATTTCTTGTAAAATAGCATAAATTACATACAGTTTTAAAAACCATAACATTTGTGAATACCAAAATAACTCGCAGGAATATCCTGAATGTTTTAATATTGAATATGTTCCAAAGTGCACAAAGAATTGAAAGAATTTCTCATCTCTATGGGTTTAAAAAGCGTAAAATAAGAAAGAAAAGCAAAATATATGAAAACCAAAAGTACAAATAGTAATGTCCTAGACTTGCTGAACGTTTCAAAAGTGCACACAGTTTTTGAACGATTTTGAACGATTTCTTTCTTTTCTTTCGTCTTTTGGCCGGTGAAAACTCGATCACACTTTCAGCGATTTCTGCAATCTTGGTATCAAAATGTTCTGCTCGTTCAGGACATTATTGCTTGTACTTTTGGTATGTATATATTTTATGGATTTTAAGATTTAATCCAATTTATGCAACTTTTCAGCCCCATTTAAAATGAATGGGAAATTCTTCCAATCCGTCAAAAACTTTGTGTACTTTTGAAACTTAAGCAATCGTGTTATCAAAACACGCAGCAAGTTCAGGAAATTCCAGTGTGTACTTTTGGTCTTCATGTACATGTATTTTGCAGTTTTTAAAATGTATTAGCTCCATATAAATGCGAAATTCTTTAAATACTTCGTCCACTATTACTATCAAAATGTTCAGCACATTCAGGACATTCATCCATACTTTCTGTATTGATTCATTTTATGTTTTTTTTTTTTTTT
>NC_050516.1:23000674-23009750 GCF_002922805.2 Oryzias melastigma
TTCAGCTCCAATGAAAATGCTCTTTGAAACATAAGCAATTGCACATTCAGGACATTCATGCTTATACTTTCCATATTCGCCAATTTTACAGTTTTTTTAAGATTTATGAAAATTTTCAAGAAATTCTTCAAAATCTTTGTGCACTTTTTGCAATTTCTGCAACTTTAGATCCTTAAGCATTTTACAAAAGGACCTAAAGTTGTTCTATAACTTTAGCATTTTCAGCAAAAAGCATTCACACTTGCAGGTAATGCAACTTGTTTTAGATTATATATGTTGATTTTGATTATGGATTTATTGGGTTCACACTTTCGTCTGGCACTGTGCAAGTTCTTTCTTGTGAAAGATCGATAAGATATCAGCAGCTTTTGGTTTCCCTCAATCCACACGTTCACTTATCAGCTGCAGCAGGGAGACTCGTGCATGACTTCAGTCCAAGCATGAAGGGGGGGGGACTCTTGTATAAACAGAATGACACCGGGGACTTCCCAACACTTCAGTGTACATGTCAAAGTTCTGAAAATACAGTTTTTATTTATGACCATAAGGTTCTGTTTTTCACTTTACAATGTTCAGAGGCTGAACGTGTTTTACTGAACAGCTTTCAGGCACACAATCAGGTTCACCTGCTGTCATGTGACACCTTTCATATCTTTATTGCTCACCAGCTTTCAATCGTCACATCAACAAAGTTTCTCTGAAACGGGCGACTGCAGCGTAGCTCTGAGCTCCTAATGCCGCTTAAGAATAATAAAAGGCTCTTAGCTTGTTTTATCCCAGCGCTCAGCATCCTTTCCATACAATCTCTCAACGCTGTTGTACTATTTGTCCTACTTAAGTGATACTCTGCTGACAAATGACTCTATCCCAAGATTTAAAATGTTTATAGTAAATCTTTAAATCAGATAAAAAGTTATGTAACTCGTCAAGGAATTTCTGTGTGCCTCACTTGTTGAAGTGGGTCATGGGAAAATGCTAAAATTAGTCTGCGGTACTGCGCTCTCTTCATCTGTGTGTTTTAGTTTTTGCTTCTTTGAAAAAGCAGTTGAGCGAGATAACAGTGTAAGTTGTTTAATACACCGAGCCGGATTTAATAGCCTTTCAGACTATAACATAATCTGTGTGGAAGCAAACAGCCCAACGGCTAAACGAGTGTTTGGTTAGTTTCTTAAGGACAAGTGAAGATTTGTTATCCTTATTCGGGGATGTAAATAAACACAGTATTTTGAAATCTCAAATCCCATAACTATTGATTTGAAACATCCAATAGATGTTGCACAAAATTCACCTGAGAAAAAACACATTTACAAACAATTTGTATTCATTAGTGGATAAAAACGTTCAAATATTAAAAAGCAGCTACCCTGTAAATTCAAAAATAACCGTGCCGCCCCGACAGAAAGAGTTTAGTGTTTTTTCTCTTAAAACTGTGGAGGAACTCTAGTCTTTTTGTTTTAGTCTTGTGAGCATTTGCACCATGAAATGGCCCTAATGTCACACAGTTTGTACAACTTAAATCTGGACTTCGTCTGAACTAAAAATCCTTGTGTTGAATTTTATTTTGCCATTTAGAAATGATTTTCCTGGTGTGTCAGTGAGAAAAAATGTAATACACGTGTGCTTTATGTAACTTTGGTGTTTTTAACTTTTTTTTCTTGGCATTTTTCCCATAATGCAGGACACAAATTGAGACAATTAAGCTGAAGTTTACATTTCTAAGTATTTCTTTATTCAAGTCTTTGTAGATCATCAGACAAAAAAATGCCGTTTGAAAATGAGTTTATTTGTGAAGTAAAAAAAAAATGCCTTGTTGGCCACAGTTTTTCAATTATCGATTATTTAAAATTCATAAAAGGATTCTGAATTGTTAATCGATCATAATTGATGCATCTAAAATTTGATTTTTTTTCTCCACACCACTAATCAGGGCCTTCCAACCCTCAGGACTCGGACCGGTACCCTAACCCTAACCTGGTACTGTTTCCACGTCCCGAGGGTTGGGGTCCTGTGACTTAATGGGAACAGCCAGGATGTCCAAAAACAACAAGTTAGGGACAGCCAAGACGTCAAAAAGTGACGTGGAGAGGACTCGAACCATACCTCCATATACGACGAGTGTGAAAATGTCTTTGAATTTAACACATTTTACTGTCACAGAAAAGGGATCTAGAATCACCCAATCAGGTCATAGTTTGTTCAGAATTTGGGGATGAATCCCAACAAGTCATGAGAAGACCAAATCTGACAATTCAATTAAAAAAAAATCGATTCCACCATCATTTAGATTTGTGCACAGATAAGAACAATTAGTTTGCTTTGCTCTCTGTAAAAGAGAAGACCTGAATCTGTGATGATAAATGACTGACCTCCAGGAGACTGACACGTGTGTTTGTGTTTCAGGGGAGCGTTCTCTGAAGTGGTCTTGGCGGAGGAAAAGAGGACCCACAAACTGGTGGCCATCAAGTGCATTCCAAAAAAAGCGTTAGAGGGCAAAGAAAACAGCATTGAGAATGAGATAGCAGTCCTGCACAAGTAAGTGAACGTTTGCTCAATAAACGTTTGTAAAAGTATCTATTTTCTTTTAAATTGTTTTAATGTCTCAGCTTATACGAGAGCATGTCTAAAATAATCCTTTAATGCACCTTTTTTTTTCTTCTTTTTTTGCACTTTTAATGTGACAAAACACAGCAGCGAGTGTGGAAACACTTTGGAATTCATTCAAACTATATAAAACAAAGTGCAAAGACGCTGTTTCAAATGTGCTGCACATTGGAACCACATTAAAAATGATTTTTGATTGCAAAACCTCTAAAAACACATTAACTTTGAATAATCAGCCACATTTTTAAGTATGAATGTGATTCTACCACTTCATCACTAAAAAGCAAAAGGAGAATTTGTTCATCCATTAGGGGCAGATTTAGGTTTATAGTCGGCGTTAATAAAGAGATAAAGAGCTACATTTGCTTTGTGTGTTCAGGTAAAGTGCTGTGAAGTTGATTAAAGTCTCTTAGTCTCATGCAATAAAGCTGGAAAATATACCAGCAGTGTCTGTCCGGGTTAATTTGGAAAATCTGTAAATTGCGTTATAAATGGTTTTCCCTGGAAGTGCTCTTCACGGAAAAGCTGTTGACACACTGCATTAACCTGATTAACAGCTTTGTTTTATGATTTTTTTTTTTTTACAGTGCAGTGAGCTAAATGTACTGCACACAAAAGATACGATCTTCTTTGTATTTAGGGCACAACTGTAGTAACTAGAGCAGCCTGACATTTGTGGTTCAACAAAAAACTGGACATTTTTTTAATACTCTTACATCGGAGCAAAAGACAGTATTTGTAACAGATTCTGCAAGATGTTCCTCTTACAAAAAGGAGGGAGGCTTGTGATGGTCGGAATATAAAAAAGGAAACCTGGAATTCACAATGTATACATTTTAAATCATTTATTTGTATAATGATGCAAAAAAAGGGAAAGTTCACCTCGATGCTTTTTAGTGTAAGCAATAACAGAGGTCAGAGGTTTCCTGTAGGTCTCCTCCAAGTTTGTATTCACAGTAGCTGCTATTTTGGTCCGTTCTGCCATGCAGATCTTCTCAAGAGCTGTGATGTTTTGGTTCTGATCTTCGGATGATCCAGATGGTCTCTGGAGAACTTTAGATGGGCCTGGGCGTGCTGGTTCAAGCACGGGGACTTTTGCAGCCCTGCAGGATTTGAAGACGATGTGTTACTGACAGTTACCTTTGTTACTGAGGTCCCAGCTCTCTTCAGGTCATTGACCAGTCCACCTCTGTGGTTCTGGGCTGTTTCCTCACCGTTCTCAAGATCATTTATTCTCTTTCATGGAGCTCCAGGTGGAGCGAGATGATCAGTAATGTTGTATTTTCTTCCATTTTGCTCCAATAGTTGATCTCTTCTCACCAAGCTGCTTGTTTATTGTAAAATGGTTCATTCCAGTTTTGTTCAGATCTTGACCCTGGTGTCCTCCGACAGCTCTTTGGTCATGGTGAAGAGGTTTGAGTATTTGGGGGTGTGAACAGGTGTCTTTTATACAGATGTTCATTAATACAGGTAACTAATAGAAGAGAAGAAGTAACAGGTCTGTGAAGGGCATAATTATTGCTTGTTAGTCAGATCTAAATACTTAATTTTGTCACTATTTTACAAATGAATTATTTAAAAACCATCCATGTCCTGGATTTGTTTTCTTATATTTTGTCTCCAACTGTTGAAGTTGAACATTACACACCTCTCTCATCTTTTAAAGTGGGGCAACTTGAAGAATCTGTGACTGACCAACACTTTTTTTGCCCCACTTTACATAAAACACCTCCATTACCGTCTGGAGAATACGCTGGCTTATATTGTGTTTGGCATCTTTCCTAAAAGTACAAACAACATCTTATCCTAGTAATTTCTTTTGCATGAAATTACAACTGTATGCTGCATACAGTTTGCAGATTTTACACCTGAGAAAAAATACATGTCAATTTCTTAAATCCTCACCTAAAAGTTTTCTTTATTCCTAAAAAAATAGTTTTTTGGTAGGTCATTAAAAGAACTCTAATTGTGGGGTGTTTCCAGTGTACCCTTGCTTAGATGAGAGAAATTACAGGTCAAAGTAAAAACGGCTGATTTACATCAGGCCCAAGTTATTTTTAGAGCTCCTGTTGCCAAGGTTACAGGAGACATACAACATACAGCTCGGATCCCTCCTGAAGGGAGGACAGTGGAATGGGTGGTGGAGGGGGTCAGTTATCAGTTGAGTTACAGTGGTGACAAATTTCCTAAACGGAGATCCGACGGGCTTTGGTCTCATGAGTGGTTCTGTGGGAAGTTTGTTTAGACTCACTCAACAGTTTCATTATTCATTCTTACACCTCCTGTTTTTGTTCCTCACAATATGAAAAAAACAGTAAAGGGTCACAAAACGTCATCTTTTATCAGGTTCCTCTGCAAGGTATTAGTCCTTAAAACTCTTGATACTAATTCTCAGTTAAAAGTATGTTAGTCCTGGAAAACCCATGGAGCAATTTTCTTCTGAGCTTTAAAGACTCACTTTGATCGTGTATTGACTTATTGTTAAAAGTGTTTCCAGTGGTCTTTTAAATTGTTTTCTTTTTAAACTGTTGTTTTCCAGGACATAGTTTCTGCAGGGCGTCAGGGTTCATCGGAAATTTGTGTCCAAGTTGTGTATCGCAAAGGCTGATTTCCATCCTCCTTTTGTTTACCCTCTCTATCTTACATCCCCTCACAACAGGTTGTGGGATTTTGTGTAAAACCTTCATAATCGTAACTAGAACACTACTGGGAATGTTTTTGTTATATATAAAAAAGGGGACTTTACTGGATCTATTTATCTGCAAGTGGATGCATCGGAATGGAGCAGAGCAGGGAGCTTGATTATAGTTTGTGCGTCACTACAACAAACTTTTTCAACTGTTTTTTTTTGTTTTGTTTTCTCCTGATTAACAACGATTTGAAAAAAGAAATAGTCAGAAATGCAATTTTAACCATTTTTTTGTATGTAACGTATGTCCTCCATCATCAGAAAAATGCTACAAGAACATGTTAAAAACACCAAAACTTTACCTAAAAAGTCAATTTAACCCTTTTTTTATTTCTTTGTTTGTTTGTTTGTGGTAGTAATAAACAGTGTCTAAATAATAATAATAATAAATATATAAAGACAATTTTAAAAATGAAATTAGAAGACAGTGGCCAAGTTTGACCTTGTGTTTTCTCCAGAATTACTAGTTTGAGTCTAAGATCTAAGATAATAGAACTGTGTACATTTACTTCAAGTTTTTTTAAACTCTAAAGAGATTACTTTACTCCCTGACTGCTAAATAATTACATGTTAATTTAATTAAACATTTTCAAAAATAAATCATTTTTATTTTATATGTATTCCTGCCATTTGATTTTCTTGATGCTGTTGCATCTTTGTTTTCACTTGTTGCTGATTTTTTTAATTTAAGAACAGATCAGTGAAGTGTGGAGCTCCTGGACAGTTTTTACAAAAACACCAAAGCTCATGTGGCTCATCGGTGTTTCCATGTGTGAGGCAGACAAACGCGCAGACAGCCGGCATGCACGGTGGTTACACCTTTAACGTGACATCCCTATTTTTGTAGATGCCAGTGGAGACGCTTCCTGCAGACTGACGGGCTGTCCAAGTGTCTGCCTGAGTTAAATTCAACTAGTAACTTTATGAGGGAAGCAGTGAGTGTTATAGTTGCACTCCATGTATCATTCAGGCATAATATAAAAGCTTATTGATTATAAAATCATAACTCATTATCTCAATAGCCCATTCAACTAAATTTAGGGCTATCTCCTTTTTAAAAAAATAAGTTTTAATATTAAAAAACGTTGTCTAATATTGTTTGATTGGAAGCATTTATGTGTTAAAAAAAGACCAAATCTGGACAGTTTGTGTGACAGATCCACATATTATTGTACAGATGTATTCATGTTTGATTCATATGGAGTCACACGTGTCTGCTCACTTTGTGGTTTTAATCCTCACTCATCCTCCGTGTGGTGTGCCTTCACTCTGAGCTAAGCAGATGAATGAAGATGTCCATGCACTCTTACAGTCTGGATAAGAGTCCTCGCTGTAATCCAGCGTGAGCTCAGGATGACCCATAAAGAGGAACATTGCAGCCATTGTCCTCGCGCTTCTAAAATAATTCCTTTCAACGCGCACTGAAACTCAGCATGAAGGTGAATGTCTGTGGAAGTTTTTCTGATCCATCAGATTATGAATTTTTTAAACATTTGAATTTTCTTTCAGAATTTTTTTATTTTTATTTTATGCCCCGAAATACTATTTTCTACCTTAAATATTTCAGTGTTTTTAATTTTGAGACTCACATTTCGATGGAAAAACCTCGCTTTTTCTGTCTCACAAGAATAATTAGTTGTTATAAGAGCACATCGATATCCAGTAAATCAAATCATGACGTGATCTCAGCGTTTGCTAGTCGGTGTGGAGCTCCAGAGGAGGTTCTGGAACCTTGTTATTACACCAAAAGTGTTCTTTCATGACAATATTGCACAGGGAAAATAGTTGAAAAGGTATTGCAACAATGTTTTTTTTAAACGAAAGGTACTGCATTTGTGGAATGTCATGCCTACAGAAGTAGGATTGGATATGTCAGAACTAAATACCATCAACATTTCTAAGAACCATTAACATGAAAACAAGCATAAGCCTCTGGGTTATTCATCTGTTGTAACATTATAAGACAGGGCCTGAGTAACTCAATGCAAGTTCATTCTGTGATGGTGTTTTTATTGTATGTAAAATGAAATGTTTTTCCTCTTTTGTCAGTTTTTGGTAATGTGAATTTTCTTAAATAGACCCTTTTCACGGTGACGTCACACAAAAGGGCGACAGAGCCGTCAGCGTGATACGTAACTTTCGGTCAATGGGTTTAGACCTGGAAAACAAAGAACTGAACGCCGTTCAACACCGTTTTCAGGAGATAATAAATGGTCATTGGAATGGGAAATTGTACAGTATTTATTTTATACATTTTCTTCATGCCTGTTTTCATCTTAGTCTCTTAGATTGTCCACATCAAAATACAAATGTGTGTAATCTTCTAGAGTTTTTTAACCAACACACTGGATTTTGTCAAACAATTTTTTGTATTTTACTGGTTTTAGCTAATTATTTTATACTTTTTTTTTACTTTATTTTCCAGCAGAATGGACATAGTTATATGAGCAAAAACAAAAAGTAAAATGTTAGAACCACGGCTGAGCTAACAGCAGCTCACTGACCGCAGTAGAAAGCATTACAACAGGAATAAGTTTGACTTTAATGTCAGACACGCTAGAATTGTCTGACTTTTGCTCTGTTTAAAAGGATTATGAGAGCATGGAAATTTGGGCAACTTTTAATTGGTTGAAAAAGATCTTCTACAGCTTCACGTCTCAAACCTAAATCTAATGCTAGTGTTAGCATTAGCATTAGCACAGATAAAAAAAAAATATATACTTTCATAATCAAACAAGCAGCATTCAGTGAAGTACTTGTAACCTTCCTCTAACTTTAACCAGGTTGTCAGAGAGAAATAATCCACGACTCGTTTAATATCCTAAAATTTGGGAAATCAGCTGCGTTCTGACTGCAGACAGAACTGCTGACATTTGTACTCTGATTTGTGAACGATCTAAGAGGAGAAAACGAATACAACCAGGTTGGACATTTCTAAAATAAATATCGTACAAATTTCGGTCACAATTGGTTAGGTTATTATTTATGCAAAATTACTTTAAACAGTGTTCAGCAGTCAGCTTTGCCGTTCTAAACACTATGAGCCGGAAGCGACTCTGCACTTTACGGCAATGTGTGACGTCCTGTGAAAAGGGTCTATGAGACGGCATTATTATTCAATTTTTTTCACCCCAGTAGACAGAGTGCGGATCAGTTGTAGTTATAAAAATTTTTCACATTTCATTTATTTGGTAGAGCAGAAAGAAAGTCTGGGTATTATCTGACCTTGTTTTATTATTATTTAACAAACTTAACGTATAATGTTATAAATGTCAGCCGCTGAAACACCAAAAACATGACAAAAACAAGCAGTATTTATACAGGTGGGCGGGGTCACAGTAACAGCGCTGCATGAATAGACTTTTTCCCTCTACTGGGGCAAAAAGCTCATTGCGGGAAGAGATTGTGGCTCAAACACATTTTTTTAAAATCAGAAAGATACAAACAGATGTCAGATGAAGTGCTTATTGTTGTCACACCCCTGCGTGCCCCTGTTTGTCCCTCCACGCGGCACGCAAGCCCCAGATTGCCAAACCCTGATCTATGACAACCTTTGACCTGCACAACACATCAAATACACAAACTTAAAACGAGTTTTTAACAGAGAATTTTGCAATTAATGAAGTTGTACAAAACACCCAGAACCCAGAACCACAACATATAGCCGAGTCCCTGTAGCAATAAAAACATTCATGAGTTATATATATATATATTAGGGCTGTCAGATTTAGCGCGTTAAAAACGCATTAATCTGACACGTGCTTGACGCCGACAATTTTTTTGACG
>NC_050516.1:23009783-23026051 GCF_002922805.2 Oryzias melastigma
ACCCCAACATTGTTTCTCTGGAGGAGATATTTGAGAGTAAATCCCACCTCTACCTCATCATGCAACTGTGAGTGTTCACACATGTGTGGGATTTGTGTTTGTGTGCAGTAGGCTTTGAGGCGCCTGCATGTGCCATCTCCTACTTGCTTTTTTGTCACATGCCTGAAGTGCGCTCTGTAACACGCGGTGGCAAACTGTACGAAGGCTACCGGTGAGCAGCAGTGGGGCGTATGCCTGCATACCAGCAGCCTGTCGGCCTCCCGCCCACCTCAGCTGCTAAAATGTCACAGAGAGGTACGACAGGAAGGACCGATCAGTATCGGGAGCACTGGTGACTGCGAGACGCCTGACAGAATCAAATATTTATCTGTTCATCACAGCGGAGCAGAAAAATAAAACAGCTGCAGACGAGGAAGAGGATATATATTTACTAACCAAATAAAGAATTTTAATTTCTTAAAAAGTTAAATTATTAAGTACTTTTGTAGTTAGCTGCAAACACAACCCCAGATATTTTGTTTTCAAAGCATTCCTTCCTTCTGTCTGATGACTTATCTGTGTTATCTCACAGCTGAATGTCCTGCAGAGTGGAGCTCCACATCCTGCAGAATCTTATGCACACATGAAACGATAAATATCACCATGAGAAAAGACGCAGTTCAGTCCAGTTATTGAGACGAATAATGTCTGTTCATAGTGAAGGTCAAAGCGGCGCTCTCTGCTGTGCACGCTTGGTTTGTTTTCCTGGCAGTCCAGCCTCTTCCCACAGTCAAAACATGACACGCATGTTTGATTTAATGGTAATTCCAAATCAACTGCGAGGGTGAGACTTCCAGATGTTTCTCAGCTGTTCGGGGTCCTCACTGCTTCACTGCAAAGTGACAGTTGTAGCTTCCAGCTCTGGGATGAAGCAGAGAAGAACCAGATTTACAACAAATTCCTGTCTTTAAGACCCACTGTGATGAAAATTGTGCTTTTAACATGTTTTTGTGGCATTTTTTTGATGACTGAAGATATGTTGAATTGCATATTTGAGTATTTATTTGATTATGTAAATTGATGTGAATTAGGAGCAGGTGCAAAAAAGCCATTTGAAAAAGTGCTTTAGAAAATATGCTGGACGGACCACAAGCATCCTGCTCCACAGTGGAGAGGGGGCGGGGCTACTCAGCATTTACAGCTCCGCCCACAACTCAGAGGCGAATTTTTAATAAACTTCTGCCACTCTATGTCCTAGAAAACAACACAATTTTTTAAATTTTGGCTCAAAACGGCATAATCAAAAGCCCACTAGGAACGTCTTTACAAAAGATGATTGTAGTTGGAGGATTTATCTCTATTTAAGAGCATCAAAAATGAAACTCTGACCATCAGATTTTTTTTTTTAGAGGATTATTTTTGCTCTGCAGATACAGAGTGGAACAGGGTGTGGACACTTGCTGATTTTAAATAACGAATGATGAATAATGAATAGATCTTTGTACATTTACGACTGAATCCAGGGTCACTGCCTCTTTGCAGAGCTCTCAGTTTGTGAGGTGCCAAAGTAAATAAGAAGTCAGAGTGGAGAAAGCTGTCATTGCACAACATCCTGCTCTCTCTGTGTTGCTTTGTCACTCCACTGACTCAGCAGCGCAGCAGGTCATAGAGAAACACCACGCAGTGCAAAACTGCCTGTTCACTTCTCCATTTAGTCCGAATAAACAACAACAAAAGAACAATAGAATGCTCAGGGCTCTTTATTGTTGATTTTTTCAATATAATTTAATGCAAAACCTCTATCAAATTAATCAATTGTGGTTAGTTTAACCCTTTCTCTGCAAAATTCATCAAACAAGAGAGTTCATCTTCAAAGATGTATGTGCAATGCAGCAACATTCTGGGGTTTGAGAGGCTTCTGTGCTGGATTTGTTCAGCTTTGTCTCCATCTAGTGGCTGAAATCAAGAAGACACTTCTGGTCTCTTTCTAGAGTCTGAATTTATTTCTTCCTTTTTGCATTTATGTAAAAAAACAGTTATGTCATTGGATGTGCTGTAGCTGTTACCTACATCTTTGGTCAGGTCCTCAAAAGTTCCCGTTTTGAATTTCCTCGTATATGTTTTGTACTTTTCGACTTCCTCGACGTCTTTTCTGACATTTCCTTATTTTATTTTTAGATTACAAGCACAATTTTTTTTATGATGTTGTTACTTCTGTGTCGTTAATCTCTTCCTGCAGAGTGTCTGGGGGGGAACTGTTTGACCGGATCATCGAGAAGGGCTTCTACACAGAGAAGGATGCTAGTAAGCTGATTCAGCAGATTCTGGACGCTGTCAAATACCTCCATGACATGGGCATCGTGCACCGGGACCTCAAGGTCAGGGAAAGCTTTCACCACAAACACACATTGTGAATATTGTTAACATTTTGCAGCTCAATACATTGCTTTTATTAATTATTTTTTGATGCTTCAAAGTAGAAATAATGAAAAGGTTTTTTTGTTAATATTTTCAGCCATAAAATGTTGTTTTCTTGTCTTGTTCTTTGTTAAATATTCATCAATCCTTATTACTTTTTCTGACTTATACATAAAGCTTGTTTATTTTCCTGCTTGGTTTAGCTGCTGACAGTAAACAAAAGTTTGGTCTTGTGTGTAATCCCATAATCCTTTTAGTGTGAGCAGTCAGTGTGCTTGTACTGTTGGAGAAGGTGTGTTTAAGAGAGGTTAATCTGACTCTGTTTCCTTATTTGTTTGTTTGTTTGTTTATCTCACAGCCAGAGAACCTGCTGTATTACAGCATGGATGAAGACTCCAAAATCATGATCAGTGACTTTGGTCTTTCAAAAATCGAAGGTTCAGGCAGTGTGATGTCCACAGCCTGTGGAACGCCTGGATATGTTGGTAAAGGATTTATTTTCTGTCTTTTAGAAGAAAATCCGTGTCTTATTTGATCAGATGAACATCAACCATATATGATGTGGAGTGTCAGATTATCCTCTAAAATAAATGTTTATTCTCTAAGCTCCTGAGGTTTTGGCTCAGAAACCGTACAGTAAAGCAGTGGACTGCTGGTCAATTGGTGTCATATCGTATATTCTGTAAGTACATTATAGTGTTTTAATCAATAAATCACTTTTTAAAATGTCTGTTAGGACTGGATCTTTTAACATTATCCCAACTAGGGCTGAGTTGATAAAATTGATTAATCGATTTGAATCGATTTAAGCTTAACAGATCAATAATCAATTCAATAAAATATAAATCGATTTAGCACATAAAGCTAAAGTCTGCTAGCTTGATGCTAATTTTTAATGGAATTTCCCATAGGACGGCTAATGCTAACATCTTTATAAACTCACAGGTAGGAACTTTACAAACCCTTCTAAGTAAATATTTTTTAAAGTAACTATTTGTGGTCTAAAACACAGTTTTTAGCTCATACTTTCTTCTTCTTCTGGAACAAGGTTTAACGCTATAGCGCGATCACCACCTAGTGGCCAAACTGAAACGTCCTCCAGGAGAAGCAGAACAATGTTTCCAATGTTAATGATCTGAACATTTTAGTTAGAACTTCTCCTTTAGAGAATCCATGTAACACTGGATGATATTAACAATCTCATTATTTCACTAATACATTTACAGTATGTGAACTGGATCAGATTAATATAAATATATTCAAAACATACAGTAGATTATAATGTATTACTAAACAAATGTGTATAAATTGTAAACTTAAAATTTCATTGAAGAATCGAAAGAATGAAAAATAAAAATCAGAATTGAATCGATCCAGGTTTTTGTGAATTGTATCAAATCGTTTCTGGAAAATTTAATCGATACCCAGCCCCAGTCCTAACAGCATTGTGACTTTAATTTTTTATGTTAACTTTAAAATGACCAAATTAAAGTCATAAAGGATTTTATTTAGTTTACCTCTTGCTTTATGTTATTTTAAAGATACATTCAGGATATTCAGTTTTTTTTTTTTTTAACAGATGATTTTTTTTCCTCAGGTTATGTGGATATCCTCCCTTCTACGATGAGAATGATGCCAAACTGTTTGAGCAGATCCTGAAAGCAGAATACGAGTTTGATTCTCCGTATTGGGACGATATCTCTGATTCAGGTGGAGTACAAACGGTTCCCACAAACACTTTCAATATCAGCATTTATTTAGATGCTGTAAAAGCAGCCATTTGCCTTTTTTAAGGAAGTTTTATTTCCTTTGATAAGTCCTTCTTGAGAATTTTTTTTTATTTATATTTTTTTAAATGGATCTTTTCATCAATCGTTTTTTTCTGTTGGTGTTTTTTACAGCTAAAGACTTCATAGTGCATCTGATGGAGAAAGACCCAAACACGCGTTACACGTGTGACCAGGCTCTGCTGCACCCCTGGTGAGGCTTAACCGATCTGATCTCGGTCACACAGAAAGAACATCAGCTTTTTTATGGCGTCCATGATTCTAAAATGTCTCATTTTCTTTATAGGATTTAGGATTACACTTTTGCTTTAAGAATACAGATATAACATTTACACAACCCCTGTATTTGCATTTTTTTTGTCTCGGTTGTTTACTCTCATATGAACACATTAAATGTTGTGTTTTTTTATTGCACATGCTAAAAACACAATCCCTCTTTTGGTGTCAGGATTGCTGGAGATACTGCCCTGGATAAGAACATTCATGAATCTGTCAGCGCTCAGATCAAGAAAAATTTTGCAAAAAGCAAGTGGAAGGTTAGTCCATTCCTGTATGAATGATCAATGTTCACCTCCAATATTGTACGTCTATATAGAATACGATCAAATCAACCTGGATTTGTCTGCTCTTACACCTTTTTATATATTTTTAATTTAAAAAAGGAACTTTCTCAAATGCTTAGCACTTTAAAAAGTCTAACGCCGCGTTCACACTGAATGTGATTTGTGTGTCAAATTCATTGTTCATGAGCTTAACCCTGATTTTCACTTGAGCAAAAGTATTTACATCATTTCCAATTTGTTGCATTTTTCCCAGGAATGGGTGGACCAAAAACCAAGTCTTCAGTATCATTAATATTATTTTTTTAGGAATTTTTTGTTCTCAAATTCCTAATTTTTTTTGTCATTTTCAAGCATGTTTTTAGGATCTTCCTGTGCTTATATTTTCAATTTTCTTACATAAACCACAGACAAAAATAAAAGAAAGCTACTCTAATTTATGATGTGTTATCATATTTTAATCTATTTTTTATGAAAAATATTTTTTATTTGGGAATGATGTAAAAATTACCCTGCAGAAGTGATGGTGTAACTATTTATAGCGAAAGTGTTCTAGGGTTATTGCCCCAGACGGGTGTGGGAGGAACCACCACCAAACGGTTTTAGCCTGATCGCTACATGGAGTGGTGTGTGTGTATATCTCATTAACAATGCACGAAAGACATGGAGGATGGTTAGAGATTGGATTTATTTATTTCTAAAAGCTCTCTCATTCAGAAACTCTCTTGGTATGGTGAGCTTCACTCCAGCGTCTGAATGACGGCTGTTTTCTGCGGTGTTTCTGTGTCTCTGTGACCCAGTTTAAATATTTGCTGTATTAGTCCAAGAGAGGAAAAATAAGAATAAAATGAGAGGATTTCTTTTTATTATTGAAAAATATCATAAAGTTCAGGAGGCCCAAGCAGGCTGCCCCCCCCCAATACAAATACATCAAGCTTAAAAAGCAGCAGATTGTAGCTTAATAGCTAATTTCCATCTGTAGTCGTTTACAAAGCAATAAATTATGCCTAAAGATTATAAACATATTTACCAATTTAAAACGTTTTTTAAAAAGAAACCCAAAATAAAACACATTATAAAGCACAAACAAATGCAATATAAGGTGTATAAAAGCTCATATCCAGACATTTGAACGACTGAAATAACTCTATTCTCTTTGCAGCAAGCATTCAATGCCACTGCAGTGATTCGTCACATGAGGCGTCTCCAGCTGAGCACCGGCGGCGAAGCGCCCAACCCCTCCCTGCCTGGTCAATACCCGACACACTTACTGATGCCAGAGGAGGGTGCAGGTACGGCAGTCGCTGTGTTTCCATACCACCAAACAAGAGATGTACGACTAAAGCATTTCTCCCTCCCTCAGGAGCTTGTTGTGAAGGCGGTTGCTCCCAGAACGTCGACGGTGCCGCGGATCCGATGTCCAACTGCACCTACCGCTGCCACCCAGCCAGCAGTGTCTGATCCGAGGCCCACTACATGTACCGTCTTTCAATCCTGAGTAACTGTCAAATTTTATCCCCCTCGGTTAAACCAGAGGCACCATCTCCTCCCCAACCTTATCTGGCTAGGAGTACAGCGCAATTCCAACCTGTCGCCTGCAGGGGGTGCAAGCACGTCAAGTCCGGGAGGGAGGAGGCTTTAAAGGGGTTGAATAGGTGGTGGAGGGAAACTTGAAGTGTATATGATGATGATGCACCATCGCAGATCGTTTTTGTGATGAGTTGATGAAGATACTAAGGAAAGGGGAGGGCTGCTTCCCCCACATCTGTACTGGGGGGTTTGCAGAAGCAGGGTGGAGCTTGATAGCCCTTGCTTTTTGTTTTCTTTTGTTGATGCAGTTTTTGTTTACTTTTGTTTTCTTGGCCTCCTACTTTTGAGACTGTGGGGTGTAAATCTGTCCGCATGAGGGAATGTCCCACAGGAGGTCTGGTCCTTGAACGCACCGTCTCAGATGAGCTGCGGCGGTGGAGGGATACCGGAGCGTGGGTGTGTAGGCATCAAAATATAAAGTTCCACATTTAAGTCTTTAAGAAGTGGAGCTTTTTTGACAATCAGTGGCAAAATAGTTCATCAATTTTCTTGTTTGTTCCATGTAGCCTCTCTTGTGTTATTTCAGTGTTTCTTGTAGAAAAAAAGCTTCTACTTTCCTTTTTTTTTTTAATCCCGAACTTGTTGAACTAGAGGTTTATATTTGTCTAAGGTGCCTTCTGGATATACAGTATGATGGTTATTTTTGGTGACTGGTAGACTCTGAAAGTGTTTTTTCTATTTGTTAAGTCATTCTGTATTTGCTCACAATTGGATGCATGTTCTGTTTTTACCACCAAAAATAATGCTAAAAGAAAGACAAATTTTAAGAGTAACAGATTTGGATTATTTATATAGTTTTAAAGTGTGTTTTAAAACAAGCATTTATTTGCCTGCAGCCTTTGGGGCTCATTAAAGTGTAGGTGAACATATTAAAACATATTCACGTGTAGCCTTTAAAATACAAGAATGATGACTAGCGTCACGATTATTCTGTGTTCACACCCATTTCTAAATTAGATTTTTCTTCTTTTCCTCGACATCTCTTTAAGGAACATGCATCGGCTTTATGCAAATGTAATTGAACAAATCTGTGCTTCATGGTCTGCTATCGTCAGGACGAAGGATTCCTTAGCTTTACATTTGCTCTAATTATTGGATTATCGTTTTTTCTCGGCGGTACAAACGTATTTAGTTCTGGTTGTGTTTTAACTTGGTTTCTTACGGGTACAGAATCACAAAAGGAGACATTTTTACCGAAATGTTACCCTTTAATGACGGTTAGCAAAACTGATTGTGCTACTTTAAAATGTACTTTGAGGTTAATAAACTGTATTGATGGTCAGTGATGATACTTGTGCTTTCTAATGACATGGGGCGTTCATTTTTTTATATAAAAAAAGTTGACGTTTGGGTTTATAAACGACTCTGAAACATGAAATCACAGTAAAACTTTGAGGCATCACAAGATTTAATAATATATCTAATTTGAAAAACCTTTCACTTTAATTTTTTTTTTAAATCAAAACATACCTTTTTATTCAAACAGAGCTATATTTTCAGAGCATTTATGCTCAACACTTCTGCTTCCTGTGTACCGTATTTTCCAGAGTATAAGTCGCAGTTTTTTTCATAGTTTAGCTGGGGGTGCGACTTATACTCAGGAGCGACTTATTTGTGTTGTTTTTTTAGACATCAAAAGGATTATATATTTGTCATTTTCTCATTAAACGGCATTTGTCTTTTAGCCGTTGTTTCCTCTAACAACCACTAGAGGGCGCTGCTTACAAAGTTCTTGCTACTGACAGTTGCAGAAGAAGTGTCGTCCAAAACAAACATGGAAGAAAATCTGTTAAACGTGGATATTCTTATACCGATCAAAAGATTATTATTCTTTCTTCTTTTAAGATAATCTGAGTTTTTTGGATTTGTTCTGAAACGTTAGACTTCTCTCCTTATGTATCTGAAGTTATATATGGTTTTCTTCTTCTTGATTAGAGATGTTTTGCTCTTGCGACTTATACTCCGGAAAATACGGTAGTCTTAATTTTATTTTGCTCATATATAAAAGTGATTTTAAAGTCAAATTGTATCTTAAAACCGTCCTCTTCAGGATTAGAGCTCATTTTAAGGGAAGAAGAGTGACCCTGTCCTTTAGGGTGCTTAACAATAGGTGCTTTCCTGGTTCAGCATTTCAACTTTTGCACACGTTTTCCTACATAAATGTCACCCTGCCTCCTTCTAAGACGAGAACTATTAAAACGAAGCATTCATTTGAAGGGTTTGCATTTGTACTTTGGTTGCTTCTAGAGAATGATCTATATAAATGACTATTTGTACCATAAATATGATAATGCCTTTAATGATGTTCGGGCCCATAGAGTGTAACGTTGAAATGTGGCTATAGCTCAGTGTCAAACTTGGAAAATGTTTTGCTTGCTTGCTTGAAACGAATTTGTCAGTGAGTCATTCATTAAATTTATCTCTATGCATTAACCCACTGACTGTTGTCGTTTGTAAAAGCTGCCAACAGGAGTAATGCGGTTTGGGGTTTCTCAGTCAAACTTTGCAGCCGTTGACCTCATAAAATAGCTTTGTGGCTCAGGAGATTTGTTTGCGTCCCGTTCTGCTGCACCAGGCCTCTCCCCGCTACTCCAAGGAATGCTGGGTAATTAAAGCTTGCGGTTTTGCTACTGGAGGAAAGCGGAGAGAGCAGAGCTCCTGAGTGAATTCTGGAATAGGAGACAGCGGACAGTAAAAACAAATGTACAGAAGGAGCCAGAGACAAGAGGGCGGGTTGAACATAATGGAAGGAAATTTGCATTGATTACAAGGTAGAAGAAGTGCTGGAAGAAGCAAGATTTGGTTTGGGTCAAAAAAAAAGTTTTGCAACTGATGTAAGGATATAAAAAAGTGTAAAACTCCTCAAATCCCTGCACTAATTAATACCAGTTTTTGTTTTCCTTCACTCATAACCAAACTCAGCTGAGCTCATTGTTGTTAAGCATCAGGCGTCTCCATCAGCCTGTTGAAGCACTTCCCTTCCTGGAAAAGTCTGTTGATATTCAGGCCAAAACAGGCAGACAGTCCATCTAAACCCAGACCCTTTCAACAGTCGTCATGACGACAAGTTTGGTATGAACTTACCCGCAAACTTGTGTTGGACCAAATGCAGCAAAACAGCTTTTGGGTCTTAGCAGAACTGCTGTCATCATATCCTTGTCTTGTCCCGACAGCTCGTCAACAACACTTCAAACTGTCGTCTGGCTTTGTTTACCTCCATCCATCCGTTTGAAGTCCCACTGCGATCACATTTTGATTTGTTGTCTTTTAATTATGTTTACCCCATTTTCAGTCAGTCTTCCCATCATCCATCTGTTTACATGCTTTCCTGCTGCAGCTTACAGCTCCTCACAACCTCGACTTAACATGAAAAACGGTGAACAAAATCAGAGATGTCCAGCTGTAAAGTTTGATCCAGATTCCATCTCAGATGAGGATGTTCATGGATGTATTTGTAAGTGGATCCATCAGGGAACTTGAAGCCCGTCCAGAGTATTGTCTACATCACAAATGTGTTCTTTTTCGTATGTTATTGTTTCATCTGCTTTAATTTTCTGTATCCATGTTTTCTATTGTCAGAAAAGTACCACAAGAATATGCTTAAAATCACCAAAAACACACTTTAATGCACTTAAGGGCCTTGAGAACCCAACAACAACTTTTATCAGGGCTTTTAAATTTTACAAGACGAATGAGGTTTTTGATGTTTATTTTGGGAAGCATCAATGAACAGCAGCCAAAAAATAAAAGCATAAAAATAGAAGGAAAAAAAAACAACCCTGTGGGTTCTCCTGGGTAAAGAAGTCTGCCATTGTGCCCCTATAGCCGTGTGTCCACTGAGTGGTACGGTATTGTCCGGTCCGGTCCAGTCCGGTATTTTGAGCATTCCATTGTAATCTGGATACATTAAACAGTTTCAACCTGTAAGGATGTCATTGTAGGTCTATAGAAAAAGGGAACGGAACTGTTGGGGGGGTGCTGCTCTAGCGACCCATTGATTGGCAGAAAGTGATGACGACATTAGAAAACACCAATATAGCGCTAAGCTAGCAATTCCGTTTTTCTCTTTTTATGGCGGTATTCTTCTTAGCTGCCCGCAATTTTCTTTCAAACTCTGAATTGCTGTAATACACTACGTACAAAAAGTAAAGCAAAAAACAGACGAGCTGCTGGATGACCTCCATTGTTGTTGCTTTTCTAGTTGTCGCTCTACAACTTCTCAATGACACGCTAGCGTTTTACACCACGCATGAGCCATGAAAACAAACCGCTCAGTGAAAGTGAGGCTTAACTGAGTGGAAATGCTCGCCAGAGTTCACGGTTGGTCCAGTTAAATCTGGTGAGCATTTCCACTCAGTCAAGCCTCACTTTCACTGAGCGGTTTGTTTTCACGTCACATAAGTGGTGTAGACCGCTAGCTAGCATCATTGTAGTGCGACGACTAGCAAAGCAACAACAACGGAGGTCATCCAGCAGCTCCAAATTTTTTTTGCTTTACTTTTTGTACATCTTGTATAACAGGAATTGAATGTTGTTTGAAATAAGTTTGCGTGCAGCTAAGAAGAATACCACCATAAAGAGGAAAACAGAAAAGCTAGCTTAGCACTTTATTAGCGCTTTCTAATGTCGTCATCACTTTCTGCCAATCAACGGGTGGCTACAGCAGCTCCGCCCCAACCGTCCCGTTCTGTTTTTCTATGGACCTACAATGAACAAGGCCTTCAAGAGGTACGGGTCGGAACTGTTTAATGGGTCCATTTTACAAGCTCAAAATCCCGGACCAAATTGTTCCGTACCACACCGGAATGCTCAGTGGAAACGAGGCTTCAGAAAACAACATAGTTGGTGTTCTGTGATCCTGCGGAACATCTCTGGAGCAGAAGAAATTCCAAATATTCCTGAATCTATGAAGACAGAAAATAAAACAACATTTTTCTTAAAAAACAGTTACATTTTCTTTGTAATAATTCATCATCTCTGTGTGAAAGCTACACTAAAGTGTGAATCTAATCCAGCAGGGATCAGAGCCAGTTTTCTGTGCATCTTAGTTTCTCTCTGCTTCTAGCATTTTACCTTTTTATTGTCTTTAGCTGTCAAATATTTTCTTTGTTAAATCTTCTTTATTCTTTGATAAATTCTGCTTTGTTGGCGGTTATTTTTATAGATTTGCAACTACTTCAACTAATATTAAGGAACACATTTTGTTTATATTGTCTTTGCTGGTTTAATATTTGTTAACATGGATCCTCTGGTTCTGTTAAAGATCGGTTACTCAGAAAAATCTTCCATCTCCGTCTACAACCGCTGCCGTCTCTGTTGCAGACAAAAGAGCAGGTTGACCTAATTTGAACCAGCTTTAAGTGACTCATAGTTGCAGAAGTGAACCAGAACTTTTCATCACTTTTTGCTCCAGGTAAAGCTAAAAAAACGTCATTTTTAAACATATCTCTGAAGGATCTTGGCAAAAGTTTGGAAGTCCAGAAGACGGAGCACGCTTTGAAAAGACGCAGGCTCTCACAGTCATGCAAGACTGCAAACCACAGTCGGTAATAACAAACAGGATGGAGAGTTGGATGAAAAATGAATAATGAGAGTGTGGCTGAGCGAGGAGAACCACCAGAGCTTTTGGAAAATATTAAGCCTTCAATTATAGGGTCAAGCTAGCAGGACGTGCATGCCGCTTGCATTAGTAACGCAGCAGATAATTGCTCCTCACACTGAGATGAGAGAAGGTACAAGAGGAGAAAAAGTGGGAGGTGTCTTATGTTTTCCCACAGATCTGCAGATGTGAGTTTGTGGAAACAAAGCAGACGTGAAGGAGGATGCAGCAGGGAGCTCTGGTTTCCCTCAGATCACTGGAGGTCAGCGTTGTTGATGGACACAGAAAGAGGTCAAACGAATGTCCACACAAGGCCTGGAAATAAAGCGGAACTTGTCTTTAGGTCTTAAAATCTAAACATTCTTGATTCCTTTATTAAAGCAGATCTGCCCCTTTTTTTGTCTTTTTTTCAACAAAAGTCTTCATTTGGGCAGATGTTTATTTGTGAATGTCAGAGTTCTTCAACTCACCGAATCCCCCCTTATCATAAAGAAAATAACCGTTTGTTTTCTATTCTCATCACATCTCTAACGAACCGCTCAAAGTCCCACACGATCATCCTTTGAGTTATTTCCCAACAATCTTTTAACTATAATTATGATGTTTTTAGCCCAAATCAAACATCTGTGTTGTTTTCCAGGACATGGTTCCTCCAGAGAAGCAGTGTTTCATTAATAGTTCAGCTCTCGGCTGTGGGCGGGGCCATTGGCAGTAAGCAACCCCGCCCCCTCCCGCTTCCACTTGCTGAAAACATGGAGCAGGAATGCCTGTACAGTGTCTTTTCTACGTCACAAATACAATTGATTTCTAACACCCTTTTCTCTCCTGATTCTCAACATTTTGAATAAAAAATACCCAGAAATGCAACTTTGAACTTTCTTTATATATGTCCTCCTTAATGACAAAAAGGGCACAGGTACATCTTAAAAACACCAAAAACACAAGTTTAATTGGAGTTTGTATTTAAGTCAGATTTGTTAAGGAGTTGAACATATAATGATATATATACGTTTAATTAATTGTATTTATTTTGAAAACTAAAAGCTATGCTAAAAATCCTAAATAACGGATTGGAAAAACATTTAGATTTAGTTTTGTGGTTTTAATGGCTTCTTCCAAAAGACTTTAACATTGATTGTAAAAATTACAAATATTGGCGCAAAAACCATATTATAAATCCTACATCAAATCAAAGAGGTGTGCAATCAAACTTTGTTTAAAAGGTTTAAACAAAACAAAAAAATCCCTAATAACAAATAAAGGAAATGACTTACAACTTAACATTAAAAAACCAGATATTTCTGCCTATATAAGACCTGACTGAGTTGTGCTTGATGACATTTGCTCACAGTGAAACTTTGACATCTTTAAAACTCTAAATTTTTTTATGTATTTATATACTTTTCAACATTTTTCTGTTGTGAATCCCCAGTGGAACCCCCCCTTCTTAAACTGTATTCCACCAGTTCTATTCACATCTAACCCTTTACAATATGTCCAAAAATGTTCTCTTATTTATGAAGGTCAAGCAGTGATGGAGAAAGGTCAACTTTGTACATGTCTGCTGCAGTTGATATTGTGTTACTCTATAAAAAAAAGTATATTTTTTTAAAACAAATATATAGAGTATAGCATTGTTTTCTGTTGTTATGTGTGAAAAAATCTTGAAAAATTAGTCTGAGTAAGATTTCTTAAATAAATTGTTATAATCTAACATTTTAAGATGAATTTTAATCTTGAAATTAGCTATAAAAACGTAATTTTAGGTCTGATTATTGATAATATAATGTTTTAAAATAAGTATTGCTAAAAAAAATTATATATCTTTAAAATATGTATATTTATACACTTTTCCCTCAAAATATATAATATTTTAAGTGCAACAATGATCAAATTATTCCGAATTCTAAACTAGAATCATCCTAAAGTCAGACTAGAATAAAACATTTTAAGATACATTTGTCTTCATTATATGTGAACGTTTCATGAAGCAAGAAAACTTCTGCTTAAAATTATTGTATAAAGTAAAAACAAAAAAAAACGTGTTTCAATGGATATATTACCTCAAATAAAAGGTTTTAGTGATACAATCACTGATAAGGGTCTCAAATCAAGTCTAATAAGATATTTAACTTGGAAAATAGAAGCAAATACTTTGTTAGATTTTACATTTTTGTTGCGTTTTGTTTTATAACCGAAAAAAAAGAAAAAAGATGTTTGTTTTGATATTTGGTCTTTTTGGCAAAAACAGCTTCATGCTTGTCATCGTTGCTGGATGGGATGGATTCAGTTTTACACTCAACCGACAAAATATTTTCCTCCAAACACTCACAAACATGAACAATAACCAAACACGAGTTCATGCCAAATATTTATCCACTTCTTTCTTCCCAAGTATCCATCTATCAGCTGGAACAGCTCTGGAATCTTCTTTCTCAGACCCTTGAAGCTTTGTCTCTGAGTTTTTGAGCTGCTATTCAAGATCCTGGAAACATTAAGAGGGAAAAGTGTTGCCGCACAAACCCAACATCTCCGAGTGGAAGAGAAGCATGGAAAACCAGCATGTTAGCTCTAACTCCTGGAGGTGTTCACAAACGAAGGATAGAAGGAGAAATGGAAGATGAGAGAAGGAGAAAAAGTTGTTTTATAGTCTAAAAAAGAGAGAAAAATGTTTCCCTAAGTGGACCAAAAAAACAAAACATGATTTAAAGACTAAACTTGTCATCATTTCTCCTCTACAACCACAACTACAGTGAGAAATCTTATCTGCACAAGTGTTTATTTTTGTGTCGCTTTGGGATTTGAAGACCGGTTTGCAGTGAAACCTTTTTACTGAGATTTTACACCAGAAGCAGAGCGGTCTCTGAGGGCAAACGCACACATCACTCACTCAAACTGAAACAGACACAGACAGGCAGCAGCGAAATGCCTCCAGAGTCCAGCTGCTCCGCTGTGAAGCGATGAAGAGGAAACATTTCCACTCAGATCAAAGCCGTGTTCGCTGAGGTGCTGGTAATGGACGGCCAGACCTTCAGACAAGAGTGAGGAAACAAACTGAAAGGGAGACTAATAGTTTGAACATTCCTTAAATCCTAATACATTCTCGATATTTTCAGTCCTTGAAAAATGAATACATTTTTCTAAAACAGCAAAAATGTCAGGAGACAAATCCAGAACTGAATCCTGGAGGAAGCGAAGCGTCAGCGGCTGAACCTTCTGTGGTTCACAACATACCATGCATTCTCCGTAAGTGATGGATGTCGTTTGCAGACAGGAAAATAAGGCTCACACGCGTGCTGAAAGCTCAGCTGAAATAATGGCTGGCCTCACAGGAACGCGGTGGCAGCAGAATTCCAAACGTGAACAATAAAAGTCCCGTCTATGAAAAGGAAAGATTTGAAAAGTCTAACTCAGCTTGAACCAGGTTCACAACTCCTTTAAAGAACTTGAATCTGATTGCTCAAAGCAATCAAGACTTTAAGCATTTTGAGGCCTAAATACCCTGTTTAAATCTGGATACACCTTCAGGTTTCAAGACTCTAGTGACACAGCTGATCAATGCTCTTTAAATCACCACTAGATGGCACTATACATAAACTGAGCTTTAGAGCTGGGGTGTCAAACTCAATCGTACAAGGAGCCAACATCCAAAACACACCTTAGGTCACGGGCGAACAGGATAAACATTTATCAAACACTAAAACTACCTTTTTAAAACTTTAAAAACATACCTTTTTAACATAATTATGAACTAGATATATACAATTACCTGCGATAATGCTAGTGTGAATGCTAAAAGCTGAATTCAGTCGATGAAGCTGATAGCTGAAATCACCGAAGCTTATAGCTGTAAAAGCTGAAACTGACAGCCAGCTAAAATATTAGCAAAATGCCAAATTAGCCTAAAAAACTTAAAACAAACCAACAAAAAAACTCGGTTAGCTGAAACAGCTAGGTGATTCTGAATAAATAGCTGAACTGCAAAACAGCCTAAAAAACAGAGAAAAGCCTAAATTAGCCAAAACAGCTAGCACGTAGCTGAGATATTAGCTAAACTCCAAAATAGCATAACAAATCTTAGTAAATACCAAAATAGTCCAAAAAGCTAGCAGAATGCAAAAATTTTAAAACTTTAAAACCATAATTTTTTAACATAACTATGAATAATAAAAAGGCAGGAATATTATTTTAGAATAAACCCTAATAAACTTTCTATATTTTAATCTCCATATTTTTTTGTCAAAATTATCTTCTTTTCCCTTCAGGGGTCGCCACAGCGAATCAGTTTCCTCCATCTAAGCCTGTCTTCAGCATCCTCCACTCTAACACCAGCCA
>NC_050516.1:23027636-23085036 GCF_002922805.2 Oryzias melastigma
CCCTGACACACTCGTTAGCGCAGATGTAGATTGTTTTTCTTGGAATAGCTGCTGTACAGACACAAGTAATTATACAGCAACAACACAGCCAGCATATCAGGAGCCTCTGGTGGATTTTTCCCTCCTGACGCAATGACAGATACAGCGAGGGGGGCTGAGTGTGACCTTTACAATGTGGTGGGGCAAGAAGGCGTAAACATGCATAAAATAAAGGCCCAGACATAGAGACTTACAGCATCTGACAACATAACACACAACAAGATAAACAAAGGGGGTCCTCAGACAGCCCGTCCTCCTGGAAGGGACCACCTCCGCGCAGAAACACCGTTTGACATCTGTTTTGCAGATTTTCTGCGCATGGCGGTTTATGTTGAGAAAGCAGTGTGTGTATATCATTTTTGGTCCGGCTCCATGACATCCTTGACAGTTGGCTGCAGGCGAAGCTGCCTGATGTGAAGGTTGCACTGGGAGAAGAAAAGAGCCAACAAAAAGAAGGAGAGGTGCTGAACTGCTTTTGCTTCCATTCGTTCCTCGCCGAAGCCGCAGAGCTTGTAAATGTCGCGTCCTCCTTTATTGGAAAGGAACCCTGGGAAAGAGTTCTTCCTGTTGAAATGGTTTAAAGTGTTTCATTCCTCTTTTTCCTGCCTGTCACTCTTTCTTTTTGGTGAAACAGAACCACATGGAACAAATTTCGTCCAGCACCCTCTAAAGGACTTCATCTGCCAAAACCGATTTACATCTGAGAGAGTTTTGTTTTCTTTGTGAAAGAACTCAACAACCGACCTGAGCTGCAGCTCAGGAGGTCACCGGTGGGCCAGAAGTATTTTTAGGATTGATGTCGCTCCTGACATGTAGCCGGGTTCTTTTAAAACCTCTGATTTATCAGCAGTGGATCGCACTCGGCGCAGCGTACGAGCCAGGAAATATGTATCACGTCTGAAAAAAAACATTACAACTGAGGTGTAAAAGCTTCATCAAACGTTTGCATCACAGCTCTTTCAGTGGTCATTAAATTCTACCAATAGACTGGAACCGATTCTGAATGCATTCGTATGAAAACATCAGCGCTGCAGATGTTGGAGCTTGAACTCTCCTTGATGGCAGGAGTCTCAGGAAACACAGACAGCTGATTTAAAGCTTTATTACAGACGGGTCTGAACGCTGAAAGACAAAAGAAATCATAAAGTGATCGATCTTAAACAATCCAAATGATATAGATCACAGCTGCTTCACTTTACAGTAGTGTAGATGTTACTCTTTGATTTATGAGGCAATAACGTCATGATCTGATCTCCAACAGGAAGCAGTTTCTCAAATTTATTTAAAATATATTATGATGGCATGAAACTATTAGTAACTAGGAAAGTTGCATTACCTGCGATGATGCTAGTGTGAATGTGTTTTACTACAAGTAGTCGCTGAAGATGCTGAAGCTTTTTGCTTAAAGTGGTGACAGAGTTTATTTTAAGTGCTGAAGGGATTTGCTAAAAATGCAAAAGCGTTTTGTAAAATGTTAAATTTGCTAAAAGACTAAACATTTCGTTAAAGAACAATGAGCACCTAAATTTCTGAAAAATGTTAAGTTAAATTGCTTAAAATATAAGCTGAACTCCAAATTAGCCCAAAATACCTTAGTAGATGCCAAATTAGCCAAGAAAAAAAAACTGTCTTGTTGCTTAAATACTAGCTAAACTCCAAAAAAGCCTAAAATTCCTCTTTAAGCTAAATTAGACAAAAATTTTAGCCTGTTACAAAAATAGAAGCTAAACTCTAAATTAGCCTAAAAAACCTTAGCAGATGATGTATTAGACAAAAAAAAAAAAAAATAAAAATAAATAAAACTAGCGTTTGCTGAAATACTAGCTAAACTCCAAATTAGCATAAAATTCCTTAGTAAACTAAATTAGGCACAAACGTTAGCCTGTTGCTAAAATTGAAGCTAAACTCTTAATTAGCCTAAAAAACCCCAGTAGATAACATATTAGCCAAAAATGTTAGAATGTTGCTCAAATTAAAGCAAAACTTAAAATCAGCACCAAAAAAAATCAGTAGATACCAAATTAGCCAAAAAATCTAGCTCGTTGCTTAAGTACTAGCTAAACCCTAAAATAGCCTAAAATTCCACAGTAAACTAAATTAGTCAAAAATGATAACATGTTTCTAAAATAGAAGCTAAGTTCTGAATTAGCCTAAAAACCCAGCAAATAACAAATTAGCCAAAAACATTAGCATGTTGCTAAAATATTAGGTTTGTGGCGTTACCTCTACGCTTTGGACTTCACACCCATCAGGCTATGCGGTTGTTGAGGGTGTGGCCTGATTGCTACGTATATTTATACGATGACTTACCCGCCTTTGTCCGGTTGGCACATGAATGAATAAAGCTTCATGTTCTGAAGATGAAGTCTCCTTTTCTTCATTGCCACAGGTTAACTCCATTTTTGTTTAACCCTTGTGCTATCTTATGGGGTCCAGATGACCCAAGCTTTACATTGACGTGTTATTCATCCCATGACAAATGTAGATGAAGGTGGACAGGGTTTCATGTCTGAAATGGACACCTGTAAAAAGAAAAAATCTTTGGGAAAAAATGAAAAAAGGTTCAGTCCACTATTGGGTCCAGATGACCCCACTCCCAACATCAACATACCAAGGATAGCACAAGGGTTAAAGGTACTATAAAAGATTAAAACATAGTCCATGAATATATTTAAAGGTTTGTTGCTGATCTACTTAAAATTTTGAAATGTAAAGACTTTCTCATTCATTTTCTATGGTTCATATTTTGCTTATTATTTCAAAAACTCTGTTTATGAATACCAAAAATACAAGCAGTAATGCCCTAAACAAGCTGAATGTTTTGATAGAAAGATTTCTGAAATCGCTGAAAACATATGAGAAGGAGACTCACTACAGTGTGAATGCTTACTAAGCATTCACACAATTAAGCATTCACACAATGATTACAGACATCTTCGTGTAAAAATGACTTTATTCAAGACGATGTGCAGCAGTTATTACAGAGCTGATGATGCGACGGGCAGTGATAGATGACAACAAATGAATAAACAAAAGATACTGATGATACATGTAATCTACAGCTCTGATACCAGTTTTCTAGCATAACTTTACAAGATGCTCAGCACCTTGAGTTCATGAATAATCAAACATCCAAAAAGGCATACATCATAAAAATTATATTTTAATACATTTTTTAACCGAAGAAAATGAAACATGTAGTCACATGATTATAGAAAGCTTTAAGTAAAACTTTGTCACTTTTTAAATGTAAAAATATATTTAAAAGGACAAATTAAAAACTCTGTGTAAACTGAACTTATAAACAAGTTGTGCATGAAAAGGATCTGGAAGAAATCCTTCTGGTTTACAGAGCCATTTTTCTGTCTAAACCAGGCTGTGCTGTGTGCCTGCCAGTCGTTGAATATGGCCAGGAAATAGTGTCCCCCCAATTTGTTTGTGTGTAGTTCTTGATTAACTCATACAATGCACAAGTACAAAAATTATGAAATAAAAAAAATGCAATTTACATGTGCACAACTTAAACAATCTTTAAAAATTACACACAAAAGGCTTGTTACTCACACACAAAAGTGTGCGTAACAAGCCTTTTGTGCATACTTTTTAAATACTACTGTGTGTAGTTAGTTTCCAGCTGTTGTAATTTTCATCTGTGCATGTGTAAATTATATTTAGCATTTTTTTGAATTTTGTCGTTTTTGTACTTGTGCTCAAAATGTGTTGTATGAGTTACAAATCAAGAATTTTGCACGCACAAATCCAAAGTTGTTCTTGATAGGGGTGAGCCACTAGGGATTTTGGGCACCATGAAAATATTTTTTTTTGGCCCCTAACACAGCGGCAAATTAGCAATAGGGGCCACAGTCTGGGCCCCTAGAATCAGCCACCTTTAACCACCCCTTTTCAGGCCCCAGGGGGGGAAGAACAACAACATCAGGGGTATGTAAAGTGCCGAACAGAGAACGACCCCACAGTCAGCATGTAGGGCTGTGACCGTTATGTTGTTCTGTTTATTTCTGTGCTTTATTTCTGTGTCAGAGTGGGACCTCTGGGTTTTTTGTGGATCTCTGTGTGTCCATTTCTGTTGATCCTTCTATGGTGTGGTGCTGGACAGGTGATTGGACCAGAGATGATGGAGGCAGCTTTTGAATCATGTGGATCTTCAGTATCACGTATCACTTTTAACATTTCATTTTTTTTCTGTAAATTACTTTCTTTTTCACAAACAAAAAAGTATGTACTAGGGGACATCACTGATTGGATGATGACGTCAGTCCATCATTTCAACTGAAAGTTATTTGACATGAAGCGAAGCTGGATATCATCATCCAGTCAGAGATGTCCCATAGCACCTACTTCCTCTCCACTTTTTTTTTTTTACTTTAAATCTTAAAAAAATGATATTTTAGGCTTTCCATCGACACCTCAAAAATGCTTTAAACTTTTCAAGTTAAAATTGTTGTTGTTTAGTACAGTTGTTTTGCTAAAGACATTTTATGTAATTTGCATTAATTTAAAAATTATTTCAAAATAAAAGTTGATTGGAGAATCTGTCAAAACTTTGGATTTTAGAGTCAAGCGGGTAAAACGTTTTTGATAATGGTGTCCAGCACTCAAAGAGAAAAACATTTTTAAATATAGAAAACTTTGAAATTGTACTGTTTCGTTCCTTTTTGTTGAATTTAGATCATTTTTTTCAGCCACAAAACTTTAGGTTTTCATCTTGTTGGAGAGGGCCCTCTTCAGAGGAGTTTTCTTTTGTTCCTGGGTGGTGTCCTGATCGGGGTGGCTGTGCGGGCCCTGTGGCTCGTAGTGCTGCTTGAGGCTCACAGTCTGTTGCTCCTTGGTTGTGTCTCGCTGGGCCTGGCGCAGCAGACGCTTCAGAGTCTTCACCTTCTCCCTCAGATGCCCGTTGGCCTTCTCCAAGGATCGCACTTTCTGGGACAGAGTCCTGACCCTCTCTTCCTCCTCAAACAGAGCCTTCTGCACCGTGGAGCACAGCAGCTACAGAAACAGAAAACAATCGGTTACTAATTTGAGATTTTACAATAAATCTGATTACAACAGTAGAGCAGGATCAAGAATATTTGAACAAATGATGCTTAAACACAAAATCTTTAACATACTGTAACTTTTTAACCATTAACATGATAATTCCAGCAGATTTTAAAGGAGAAAAGAGGCTCACGTCGATGGACATTTTTATGTAGCAGCAGTGAAGATTTATGCTAGCGAGACACAGAGCTATCATAATCAGACAGGGGAGGATCAGGGGCGGGGCTACTCCACTCAGTTCCAAAAGCCACGCCCCCTCAGAGGAAATTTTGGAAACGGAGGCTTCAGATCAACATGAAAAATTGCTTTTTAAGACATTTAGGTTGAAGGATTTTGGTTAAAAATTTCATAATCATAATTGAAACACTACTGGGAACGTTTTATTTAATTAAAATTTGTCATAAGGGGACTTTAAAGTAAAGTGTCTGAAACTTTCTGCAATTCTAATATAAAATGAATTATTTTCTGCTTCGTGTTTACTGTTTTTAAGTTTCAAAACTCAAAATTTTCATTTTAAAAAAACTTTTTTTTCAGTCTCAAATGTTTTCCTAAACATAGAACCTGATCTGTGCTGAAGCATGAAGCCCGTCTGCTGTGGCCTTTAGTAAAATGTTGTTCAAGGTTTTCTTTAAATCAGAAACAAATAGAGGTTTAAAACAATATTTGTTTGACTTTGTTTAAGGCTCTTCATGAACAAAAGCTGCTAAACCAACATAATGAGATTTGGGGGATAAAATAATAACCCTTTTGCATGGAAGGCTTTAACCTGAGATGCTCCAAATAAAACACTGATGTGAGATTTAATGGGTTTGCGGTGGAGGGTCTGACCAGACCCATGTCAACAGCTGGGAAGTCATCCAGGATTTTTCACTGACGTTATTCCCTTTTATTTTCAATAGAAAAATAGAAAAACAAGAGTTAAATGTTTCAGATTTAACAGGGATGTGGGAGGATTTCCACAAAAGTCCTCAACAATCAACCAATGTTGTTGCATTAGAGACTAACATGAGGGAAAATGGATGAAGAGACGCCTCATTGTAAGTTAAAACCAAACATTTGAGAGTCAGTGACAGATAAGCAAACGGCCCGAGCTGTTCCTGGGTGAAATGAAATAAGCTCCAGATGTGTCGGACTGTTTGCCTTTGTGCTTCAGCTTGGATTTCCTCCGCAGCCTCTAACGCTTCCACATGGACCAGCGGGGAAACTCATGTAAATTCTCTGCCATCAGATAACAACCGCTGAGGGGTTTTGAGGAAATGTTAAAAATGTGCGTTGCCAGCCCACATCACTGGTACCACATTACTTATTGTAACATTAGCTGTGGAGTTCGGCCATGTGCGCGCAGTTAAAAGCCTGCAGGATCTCTGTGGAAGTATGCGACTTTAAGGAGAAAGATTGAAGTTTAAGAGCCGAACAAAGAGAAGAGTTTTGTCGAGCTTAAAAATTCAATAAGCAACATAATACTTTTATATAGAACACACAAAGGAGCGCCAATCGAGATGGTTGCAAAACCATGCAACAAAATATTTGTCAGCATATCTCAGCTGCATTTCTGAAATGTCTGAGGAGCAAACTGCATAACATATGTTCAAACTGGGGCTGCTGAAGACTGTGGGAGCATGTTAAAACATGAAGAAATAAAAAAATAATAAACTTAGAGAGACTTAAAGGCTCTGTAAATTAAAAAAAAACACTAAATCTTGTGAAAATGTGCAAATTCTTTACTTTCTGCATGCAAAGTAATTGTGACCTTTTGCTTTGATGCATTAAAAAATTTTGCACAGGAAGAATTAAGCATGTGGAAATAAACCAACAATTAGGAACATTTTAAGTGCAGAATTTTTGTGTGAATGCTTTGCAAGCATTCACATTCCTGTTTCTTTTTATTATGATTATTCCTTATTTATTCTTCCGTACCTTCTTTGATTTGTAAAACTCAATTACAATTTCTGCAATCTTGGTATCAAGACGTTCAGCTCGTTCAGGACATTCCTATTTGCATTTTTGGTATTTGTACATTTGACATTTTTTTAAGATTTTATGCAATTTTTCCACCCCATTGAAAATGAATGAGATTTTTTTTTTAAATTTCAGCACATTCTGCAAATTCGGAGATCAAAACATTCAGCATGCTCGATACGTTCATGTATTTTTGATATCTTAAGCAATTTTTTGAAATTTTTTTCAGGTAATTCTTCAAACATTTGTGCACTTTCTGCAAATTATACAAGTCTTGTATGAAAATGTTCAACATGTTCAAGACATTCATGCTTGTGCTTTTGGTACAAGCAGGACATACTCACTACTTTTTTGTTTCTGATAAATTTTATGCATTTTTGAAATTTTTCACAATTTTTCAAGAAATTTTTCAAATTCTTGTTTTCTTTCTTCAAAATATGCAAGTTTGGCATCAAAACATTCAGCACGTTTAGGATATTATGCGGCAGGTGAATTGCTTCAGCATCTTAAGCGACCACATGCCAGCTAGCAAGGCCAAGTGGGCCTCATATGGTGTAAAAGTGAGCAGAAAATGTGGATCCGATTAGGTTTGTCCACAGTTTCTGTGGTGGATCCACCTGTGTTTGCCCGCATTGACTTAAGGGGGAACTCAGTGGGTTGGCTCGGTACGATAGCCAGCCACCTGGTGGACAGCGTAGTGTGTAGCGGGCTATCGAGCTCCGCTGTATTGAGCTCCATTTTATCGAGCTAGCGAGCTCTGCTGTATCAAGCTAGCAAGCTCAGTTTAAGCGTGCTACCGAGCTCCATTTTAGCATGCTAGAGAGCTCCTCTGTATTGAGCTAGCAAGCTCCGTTTGAACTAGCTAGTGAGCTCCATTTTAGCATTCTAAAGAGCTCCTCTGTGGTGAGGTAGCGAGCTCTTCTGTAGCGAGCTAGCGAGCTCAGTTTTAGCATGCTAGAGGGCTCCTCTGTATTGACCCATCGAGCTCCATTTGGGCGAGCTCAATTTGAGCATTCTAGAGAGCTCCTCTGTGGCAAGGAAGCGAGCTCCGCTGTAGCATGCTAGCGAGCTATGCTGTAGTACGCAACCGAGCTCTTCTGTAGCGAGCTAGCAAGCTCCGTTTTAGCATGCAAGAGAGCTCCTCTGTATTGAGCCATCGAGCTTTGTTTCAGCGAGCTAGCGAGCTCCACTGTACCATGCTAGCGAGCTCCGCTGTAGCATGCAAGCGAGCTCTTCTGTAGTGAGCTACCAAGCTCCGTGTAGCATGCTAGCAAGCTCCTCTGTAGTGAGCTGGCGAGCTCCAGCGAGCTCTGTTCTAGCATGCTAGAGAGCTCCTCTGTGGCGAGGTAGCGAGCTCCGTTGTAGCGAGCTAACCCACTGAGCTCCTACTTAACCCAATGTGGGCAAACACAGTTGGGGCCCACATTTTCTGCCCACTTGAAACCATATGGGGCCCACGACGCTTTTGCTGGCTGGAATTCAGCAAAAAGCATTCACACTAGCATTATTGCAGGTAATGCCACTTTTCTAGGTTAATTTGGTTTCTCCAGATGAACATCACATAATTTCAGATTACATTTATGTTGGAGATTATCAGGACGTAGACACATATGTTCAGAGTAGACATGATTTTTTTTCTTTTGGTAAAAGTGTCAATAATGGCTGTGTGCACTTTATTCATTTGACACCATCGATGGAAAAAACTGTTAACCATTCAGGCAAAACATTTGGCTCCCAAATGAACTTTGACTCCTTCAAATTAGCTTTTAAAAGCCTTGAGGACAACAAGCAGAGGTGTTGGAATGACCCTTACAAAGCCATGACCTCCACACTGCAAAAGAAAACCCTCCCTCCTCCCGCTGCATCCCGTTCCCAACCCCCCTCAAACAGTAAATGCTTCATTTCCCAGAGTTCTGTTCGGCGACAGAAACCCTGACTGTCAGGTAAAAGTCCTTATCTGTGGAATCCGATCACCCAGGTTTTAACAAGCCCCAGTGAGGCTCCACCACCAGCAGCGGGACTCGTGATGCATATTTATGGAAGCACCTGCAGCAGTGAGGCATTCTTCAAGTGCCATCTCTCATCTTATACAAAAACAAAACTTTAAAACTCCATGAGGACGAGAACATTAGTGCAGAACCTGACTTTGGTTGAACACCTACTAGCATGAAGTCATCCAGTAGGAAAAATAGCATCTAAAGATCTTTTAGTGAGAAAACTGCATCCTTATAAACGGAGCTAAAGGCGTGGCTTTGTACGCCAGTGACTCTCACAAGCAAATGTTACGGCCTATTAAATCTGGAGCCTCTCGTGTTCCACTTAATCACGTATTTAAGAAGAACAGAGATGTAACAATGCAAACAGTCATTAGTGGAGCTAGAATATTTTATGGGAGGGTGGGAGAGGGGCAGAAGACTTGGGAAGGGTAGAGAATGAGAACAGCAGTAGAAGGCCAAATCAAAGGATCAAAAATGCATGTTTTTGATCTTTTAGCCCTTTTAGCTGAGATGCTATTTCTAATGCTTAAAGTCCCACTCCAGCTATGTATTTTTTTAATGTTTTTTTTTTTTTTATCATAATAATGCAGTTTTTAGCCAAAATCAAAAAGCCTGTGTTGTTAGCTGTGCTAATTTCCCATCAGACATTTGGTTGGACTCTCTCTCGTTAGCTTACAGTACAGGTGTCAAACTCAATCGATCAAGGGGCCAAAATCCAAAACACACCTTAGATCGCAGGATGAACAGAATAACCATTTATTTAACACTCTAAAACTACATTTTCAAAACTTTAAAACTGTAACTTTTTAACATAATTATGAATAATAAAAAGGCAGGAATATTATTCCAGAATAAATCAACTTAAACATTAAATAACTTTTAATATTTTACTCTCCAAAAAAAGGTATATTTTGTCAAAATTAAAGAAATTAGAAATAAACTAAACGTTAAAAGATAATAATAATAATTGAAGTGTTGATTAAATATGTTATCAGCACAGGATAACATCGGACCGTTACTAACAATTATTTAAAATAATCTGGGGGGCCGGATCTCACAAGAAAAACGGCGAGCAATATCGGCTATCCGGTTGTTGAGCCATATGGCAGCTCAGGCGAGGAAAATGAAAACCTTAATGGATCTGTTTGTCTGCATCAGAATGGAAGTGAAGAAGGGAAACATGGGAGCAGCTTTTTCAATCCGCTGGTCTTCATCTGATCTGATCTGATCCAACACGACTTGAATAAAGAAATACTCAGAAACGCTGTTTTAATCTGAAATTATTTTTTTATATTATATATGTTAAAAAACATGATTTTGATTGGAGTGGGTCTTTAAAAAAGTTTCTTTTTCTTTGTCAATGATGATACTCATACTGGGATTCTGTTGTGTCAGAATCATGACTGCATCCTCTGAGTCGCTCATCGCTGCAATAATTTACCCCAAAACATTCATTCATAAATGCTCATTCTTTCTGTTTTCTTTTAACTAATTCAATTTTTTTTAAATACAGTTTTATTTAAAAGGGTTCAAAAGCATCTTAACACCTCAAAAATTGTACAACCCATTGTCATATTTTAGGAGGTTTTCAAATCTAATAATTTATCACTTAAAGTAGAAAGGTTTAGTGACATCACAGTTAAAGAGGTGGAGCTTGTGTTTGAGCCCGCCCCTCCAAAAGCAGCTGCTGTAACCTAACACGGCCTTCAAAAATACACAAAAACTGATCGAGTTTTAGCTATTATATTTTTTTCAGGGTTCCTACAAGTTATTTGGAGGGTAATTTCAGACTTTTATTACCTTTTTAAGGCCATGCATATCAAATTATGACCTATATTTCAGCTTATTTCCTATTTTATTAATTTATTTCCAACTGTAGCATCTTATCTTGTTGCTAGTGGTCTGTGCAGTGATACTTTACTGCACCTGTTTTTTTGTAGAGCTCTGGTTTAATTTTTTTTAAATAATTTCAGATAAAATGATGTTGAAAGAACACATCGCAAACAGGTGCAACATCACCCGTGAAAGTGGATGCGACCAAGTTTTGGTTCACAATGCCACGTGTTGCACCTCTTACCCGGCTGTCCTCTTGCGCCTCCCACTCCGGGGTAAAACTGTGGACTTGGGTTCCCGGGGTACAGTTAGAGAACTGGAAGAGGCTGGCAAACATGCGGTGGTTCTCTGGGGTATCAGGGAAAATGGCGTCCTGGAAGTTCACTCCATGAGGAATCATGTTGTAGTTTTCATCCATCCTGTGAGACAGAAAGTGGGCAGAATTTGTTGATACAGTGATAAACACGGAGACTCTCTGTCCAAATCAGGACTCTGAAGGACCAAATAAAAACCAACTCTACACATAAACACTCAAAGAAAAAGATATTTGACATCTTACATCAAACGGAACAAAATTTACCTAATTTTGTTTAAATCATCCCATTCTCTCGTGGTCATCTTGTTTTAAATACTGTAGTGAAAACATGTTTTATTTCTAGATGTTCTTTTTAAAATTGTAAATTTGGATTCATTTGTTTATCTTGTTTCCTCTGACTGACATCAGAAGTCTGCCTGTCGTGTGCAGAAACGTCATGTATGTAACATGGAGGTCATTCTCAAAGTTTATTTTTGGTTTCTGGAACAAATTCAAGGGGAAATAGAAAAGTTGTATTACCTGCGATAATGCTAGTGTGAATGCTTTTTGCTGAAAGTAGTTGCTGCAGAAGCGTTTTGCTGAAAATGGAGACGCAATTAACTTTAATTGCAAAATGTAAAATTTGCTAAAAGACTAGAAATTTTGATAAAGAACTATGACAGAGTGCTTAAATTGACCAAAATTTCTGAAAATGTTGTAGTAAAATTGCTTAAAAAATCTCTAATACATGCCAATGTTACAAAATTTGTGTTGCTTAAACATGAGCTAAATTCCAAATTAGCCTAAAAACCCCAGCAGATAAAAAAATTATCCAAAGATGTTAGCATGTTGCTAAAATATTAGCTAAACTTTATTATTTTTAATTATTATAAAAATGTAAACGTAGTCCATGAATATATTTAAAGGCTTGTAGCTAATTTTGAATTTTGCAAATTTTGAAATGTGAAGACTTTCTCATTCATTTCCTGCGGGGCATATTTTGCTCAATATTTCAAAAACTATAAAGTTTATGAATACCAAAATTACAAGCAGTAATGTCCTGAACTAGCTCAACGTTTTAATACCAAGATTGCTGAAATTGTTGAAAGTGTGCAGAAAAACGTACAAAAAAGAGCAGGAGAATCACTATGGATGCTTACTAAGCATTTACAGAACTAAAAATAGTATCATTAACGGTATCAGTTCTTCCAGCAGGAACACAAGATGGTTGGAACCTTTTTGGCTGAAATCCAGGTTGTAGTCATTTGTTTGGACTTTATTTTATTCCACAGTTTAAAAGCATGAATGTAAGGCTGACAAATTATACTAAATTGGTTGTAGATTATAATATACTTTTTTTTATTACACCCTATCTTAGAGTATATCATACTGTCTTTAATGTCCCCGAAAAAGAGTTGGTTAAATCTCCAATGGCTTGAAATAATAATAACCCATTTGTCTCAAACAGATCAACCTCATGATCCTTGGACACATGTGGCTCCATCCATGATTGAATGGAGGAACTATTCTGGTCACGGGAGATGTTCTGGAGGCATTTTGGATCAGAAACCAAACTTTCTGTTGTGACCGTGATGAGAAATGTTCTGTTTTTAACAGTTAATGGAGCTTTGGGGAGTCGGTGTTGCTGAGCAGCCACAAAAACACAGTTTGGAAAAGCTGACACATCTGTTTTATCTTTAGGAATCCCTCGAGATGCCTGCAAAAACCTGCAACATGTGGTTATTTAAATTAGAGGACGCTCTTTTGGGTCAAATTTGACATGAGAAAGGGCAGATCCAGCTTAAAGAACCACTCCGATCTGCTTTTGAGGTCTTTTAAAGCCATCCGAGAGTCTTTTAATTATGATTATTCCATTTATAGTCAAATTCAAGAGACTTTTTGTTGTGTTTTGAACATAGTTTCTGCAGAGCGGAGTAGAAATTTGCCTCTGAGTTGTGGGCGGAACTGTTGGTGTAGAGCAGGGATCTGCAACCTGCGGCTCTTTTATCTCTCCATGGTGGCTCTCTGGCTGAAGAAAAATAAAATAGTAATTTTTCAAAAATTTGGGGATTAGCTATTATTTTAGCAGCAGGCTAACATTTTTGGCTGATTTGTTATTTACTGGGGTTTTAGGCTGATTTAGAGTTTACCTTACTATTTTAGCAACAGACAAACATTTTTTACTAGTTTAGTTTAATGAGGAATTTTATGCTAATTTGGGGTTTAGCTAATAATTTAGCAACATGCTAATGTTTTCGGCTAATTTGTTATACACTGAAGTTTTTTTGGAATATTTTGGAGTTTAGCTTCTATTTTAGAGACAGACTAACTTTTTTGACTAGTTTACTGAGGAATTTTAGGCTATTTAGGAGTTAGTAATTGAGCAGCGAGCTAGCTTTTTTTTTGGCTAATTTGGTTTCTAATTAAATTTTCTATGCTAATTTGGAGTTAGCTAATATTTTAGCAATATGCAAACATTTTTGGCTAATTGTTATCTACTGGAGCTTTTAGGCTAATTAAGAGTTTAACTTTTATTTTAGCAACATGCTAACATTTTTGGCTGATTTAATTATCTGAGGAATTTTATGCTAATTTGGAGTTCAGGTAGTAATTAGGCGACGAGCTAGCTTTTTGGCTAATTTGGCGTCTGCTGAAGGTAAAAGGTAAAACGTAAAAAAAAAACATTTGAGAAATGCTAGTTTCTTTTTATATTTTTGCTTTTGTTCGTGCCAAAAAAATAGGCATAATTCATATTTATTTTACAAAAAAAGAAGGTCACGATTGTAAATCCAAATTTCTTAAAGGCTGAAGTAAGACTACACGGCTCCTTCTAGGTTTTGATCAGTAGAAAATAAGCCCAAATGGTGTTTTTTTTCTGTTAAAGGTTCCCGACCCCTGGTGTAGAGCAAGCCAACCCCCTCTTCCCATCACTATTTCTGAAAGCTCTTTGCAGCCCCTCTCAAAAATGCCGAACAATATTGGAGCTATCCCAGCTCGGACGAGGAAAACAAAGACGTTCATGGATCTATTTGTCTGCAGGCGGATGCATCAGAATGGAGCAGGGAGCTTGTGACCATATTTCTACGTCACAGTTAAACTCTTTTTCCAAGGGCATTCGTTAGTCATTTATTGAAAAAAGAAATACTCAGAAAGGCAGTTTTAATCTTAATTTTCTCTATGCTAAAACACAATTTTCATCAGATTGGGACATTAAAGAAAGGATGTAAGAAAGTCAGTTTTGCTTAAAAAGATGCAAAAACTTAGATTTGTTCAACAAAAAAATAAAGATGAATCATTATTTAGTTAACTAAGTATTTTTTAAAAGCATAAAGGTGGTTCCCCTCATAAATATAGTTCTACAGGTGTGCAGCCACACCTGGACAGTGATTCTTTTATGACCTCACTGTAGGATTCTCAGTCACCTGAGAAAGAAGTAGTAGTTGTTGTTGCTGGTGACGCTGTAGGAGACGCACGGCAGGTATCCCAGCCCGCTGACGTTGAACCTGGAGCCGGCGGGGACCTCCAGCATGCTGCCCCACGCCTGGTCGCACTGGAGCTCGATCTCGGCGGAGAAGAGCAGGTCGGTGTCGTGCTGCCACGGCAGGTAGTTGTAAACACTGTACGCCTCCTTGTGCAGAGCCAGCACTTTGGCAAAAACGATGATCTCCGCCAGCTCCGCGCGGCACGCTTCCGTCTGGGGTCTCCAGTCGTGGGGGAGCTGACACCCCCAGCTGTCCCCGGGGGAGACGGAGCTGAGCAGAAACGCCAAAACGATCCACATGATGATGGGACGCAGCGGAGGATCCGCTCCTGCGTCAAAGCGCACGCGGGGAGGTGGTGCTGATGGATGCAAACAAAACAAGTCAGAATTTCAAAAACAGTCAGCAAACCCGCCACACCTACACTGCTTTTTACAGCATTTGTTCTCCAGCAGGATCTTTTTTTGTTGGATGGTTCCACAGAACAAAGCAGCCACGGCCAGCGCGTGCACGCACTCCTTCAGCCACGAGTGGATCACGCAGAATCCCCAGAAAAAAAAAAAAAAAATCTAAGTCAAATATTATTAAATTAAAACAGTTTCCTTTACACTGAAAATGTAAGTTAGTCTGGTTTCTGCGTTTTTTAAATAAACAAAAACGAACAAAAAGTTACATTAATCTGTTCTTTAACTTTTACACAGGCATCACTGGCGCCATCTGGTGGTCAACTTTAGTTTAACCACACCAGTAAATGGTTTTCACAAAGGGTTGATAGATATACGCAACTCTGGACATGACGTAAAAATATGACAAATTGTTCCCCCAAATTAATCATTTGTGGCCACAATTTTCATATATTAGCTATAAATTTGCATTTTATTAGCATTTGATGGCTCAAATGAGCATTTTTGTGGTCACAAATTAATATTAAGAGATGGTAGAATACTGATTTGTGCACACAAAATGCAAATTTTTACACACAAAATACTTATTTTTGAACAAGAAATGTTAAGTTGTGCACAAAATGCTAGTAAACAGTGACCACAAAATGCTTAGTTGTGTGCACAAAATGCTAGTAAATTGTCACCACAAAAGGCTAAGTTGTGTGGTCAATATCCTACTCAACCAACCAATCAATCAATGATTGGTATAGCATTTATAAAAGCAGGAACAGCATAGGTGCTAATAATGAAGTAAAAAAAAATTACTGAACAATAAAATGAAATAAAAGATACAATAACAAGTTGTAATGCTTATAAAATGTCACCACAAAGGGATAATTTGTGTGCACACAATGATATACAAAGAAAGCTAATTTGTGGCCATGAAAAAGACTGATAATGTTATTCATTTAAGGATTCATTTACTTTATTTTATTAATATCATGTCACAGTTAAAGAGAAGTAATGGGAGGCCAGTGGTGCTGATGCAGGACAGGAGTGATGGGTGGAGGGGTCTGAGAGGATTCGGGCAGCTGAGATTTGAATTAGTTGAAGCATATGGAGTATTTTTTTATATTTTGTATGTGTGTGACTAATGCACACAATAAATGACAACATAAAGACATCAGGAAAGGTTAAAAATACTAAGAACTCAAGCATTACATGCAAAGAATGAAAATCAGATCCTCTTTTGATCTATTATTAAATAATTTTTACAGTAATTATGCAGTTTTTAGGCAAAATTTAAAAAATGTTGTTTTCTAGGACATGTTTTTTGCAGAGCAACAGCAGTTCATTAGAAATTAACCTCTGAATTATGGGTGGGACTGTTGGCTTGGAGTGAGCCTGCCCTCCCTTCCCATCATCCAGCTGTTTACATGCTCTTTAACATGTTTACATATCTTACAGCCCCTCACACCCAACCTAACTTTACCAGTGCAACAAAAATGGCCTTCAATATTGGAGCTATCCAGCCGTACAAGTTTTGAGGCCGATACCAACTGGAACGAGGAAAACAAAGATGTACATGGATCTATTTGTTTTCAAGTGAAGGCATCAGAATGCAGATTTACTTCTTTCCAACATCATTTTTTTTGTCTGCTCCTGATTCACATCGACTTGAATAAAGAAATACTCAGAAATACCGTTTGAAACTGTCCTCCGTCATGAGAAAAATACCTCAAGAACATGTCAAAACACTTTTTTCTTTAACAAAAACAAACAAAATATTAAACTCTGAAGTTTAAGCCTTAATTTGAAATATATTGGGTCTTATAAAGTTTATTAGAATAAATTATTAAATGATTTAAAGAAAAATAAGTAAATGTTGGTCTTAAAAATCTTTTTGGGGTGCACCAGCTGAGCAGAGGAGGAAACACATGCAGGTCACGTGACGAGCACTCGCATCTTTTTTTTTTTTTTTTTTNNNNAAAACAAGAGCTCGTGCAGCCCTCAGAAGATGACGAAACTACAGTTTCTAAACGTCTTCTTGACTGAACGTCTAATGCTGGCTGCACAGGAGATTTACAAGTCAGTGGAGGACACGATCCTGGAGTATCAGGAGGAGATCGCGATCCGGGAGCGGGAGAACGACCATCTCCGACGGAGGCTCCGGGACGCTGGCATCGAGATATGGCCAGGTTAGCTAACGGTGCCGGGGGTCCAACCTCAGTCAAGTTGTATTAAAAGTTCGTTTCGATGGTGTTGGCGGCTTACGCGTCTTGAATCCTCATTAGTACCAGAGGGTCGAGCCGCTGGTTCCACTGTCAGGCTCGTGAGCCGAACCGCCCCGGTATGGAGCGGCTAGCATGTAGCATGTACCTTTGTTCATTAGCCCGGCAGCTAGCTGAACTCAAAACACAGTTTCTACAGAACCGAACCGCTTTTTCACGATTCACTTCACATTTGTGTTCATGCTAAAGTTTTAATTTTCATGTTGCAATTTTTTTCTTCATGCTAGCATAAACTGCTAACATAAACTAATGTTTTCGTCTGTCAGTTTAGAGAAAACATTTTAGCTTTATGAATATTTTCATTATTTTGGTTCTGATCCAGTTACAGCTCATTCAGCTGGAGTGTGTGGAAAAGCCTGTAATGAATCCAGAGCATCAGGGGCCAGGAGGTCACCGGGATGCCAAGTAATAACACCGCAAAGGGCCAGTAAACTGATGTTTATCACACCTATAACTATGAAAGAAGAAAGGTCAAAGGTCATTTCGAGAATGAAAAATCAAAACTCTGATTTTGTAAAAAGATGACACAGAAATTATAAAAAGAAAGCTATGTAAACATACAACTGTTCTGATTCTTGTTCATTTGGAATTTAGAAAAGTGTTATATTTTAAGCTATCAAAACAAAAATAAAACTATAGAAGACAACATTTATTTATATTAATACACAGATATATATTAAACTTATGATAATTAGTCATGAAATTCATTGGAAAATACATTTAACTCCACATTCATTTAATAGTATCACTTTATTCTAATGTTATGAAATATTATTTAAATACTTTTAGAGCTTTTGTTATTATTTGAAGTCTTATTTTGATGAACAAAAGAGGAACATGGTTTGAGTTTGTTCCCATTTTCTTTGTTTTTTTTAGTTAATTGTATATTACAGTATATATTTTCGCAATAGTGTCTTAAATAAACAAAACAAGTAAACAAACAAAATGACAAAGAAGTAGTTGGTAATGTACATTTAATGTTAAGGTAATACATAAATTGTATTAATAGTAAATATATATATATATAATACATTTTATTTACAGTTTTAACCAATATCTTAATGCCTCAGAGAATGAAATTATTTTATCCCTCACCATTAAAAAAACCAGCCCTCTTAAATATCTGTCTCCACTCTAGAGTTTCTGGTATGGACGCATTTTTTAGCCTTCAGTTTTTAAGTTTGTAATATGTGTTTTTACTTTAATTCTTATGTTTGTGGTCTTAGTATTTTTATATTTATCTGTACCTTTTTATGTAGAAATTTCTGTTTGTTTTTTATAGTCTTGTTATTTGGACCCTGAGTCCATAATAATAAATTATTCTATTCTAAATACTTTTATATTTTCACCTTTAAGCACGTCCTGTCAGGCGTCGCCATAGCGATGCAGTTTTGGCAGAAAGATTTATGCCTTTCCTGACACAACGCTGTATTTTCTCCTGACTGGGGTCAGCCAGTCTTGGGCCCCTTCGTGGCTCCATAGTTGGGTATCTGTGTGAAGGGTCTTGCCTAACGGACCCACACTGGATTAAGCTCATTGTATTCCTGGGGAATCAAAACCCCTGTTTCCCACATTCCAGTCCATTAACCAGCCAGTTATACCAAATATACTGATGCAAAAATCTGAAAAAATCATCCTAAGAACAATTACATTATAAACTATAACAACAAATAAAATAATAAATATTAAAGCAAATGTCAAATTTCTAATAGTTTTCCCACATTTGACAAATTTACTATTGTTCCATGATGTAAGATCACTGAAGTCTGCATTCATAACTTTGCTCTGATAGTGTAGATCTACAAAATGGGTTTCAGATATTCTAAATTTTTTATATCAACATGATCTCATTATGAATGTAAATAGACTTTACATATTTTTGCAGTCAGTTTGTTCAGAATCCTTCAGGTTCAGATGAATCTCTTTTTATTCTTTGTAGATTTGCCTCAAAAACTATTCTCTTGACGGTCTTTTTCCTCATCACCATCAAATATTTGTTTTAATGTTTCTGTCTGCTGACAGAGACGAGCAGTAAATCCCCTTATTATGCACTCCTCGTGGCAAAGTTTGACAGAAAGTCACTTTTATTCAAGCAGCAAGTTTTTCCCGTGGTGGTAAATGACACCATTTGACACCAAAGAATATGAAAAATATGAACAAAATCTGACACTTTAATAATATTTTGGGCATGGCCCAGTGTTGAGACAGCAAAACTAGCCAAACCATAATACTCCTACCTTCATACTTCACTCATTACTGTTTAAAATGATTGAATTTTTTTAAAAGAAATTCAGGGATTTAAATGAAGAGCAACAACACACTATTAGACAGATTTGGACTCATGTTTTGTGCATTGATCCTCTGACACATAAACTGTTCTAAACAATAAACGATATGCATGTTATATCTATGCAAATGTAATATTTTTAGTTCCAGTTAACAGTTTCGGCTGTTATCATTATTAATGGGATTGGAACTAGAGCTCCCACAAACGATTATTTTAATAGTTGACTTATCACTGATAATTTTTTCTGAATAGTCGATTAATCGGGTCATGCTCACTTTAGACAGCTATGAAACTAGATATATAGCATTAGCTGCAATGATGCTAGTGTGAATGCTGTAAAACTGAATTCGACCACTGAAGATGCTGAAATTAATTGCTAAAAATGCTGAAGCTGATAACTGAAATTGATGAAGCTAAAAGCAGAAAATGCTGAAGATGATAGCCATTTAGAATATTAGTTAAATGCTAATTTAGCCTAAATTTTTTTAAAAAAGCCCAAGTTAGGTAAAACGGCTGGCATGCAGCTGAAATATTAGCTGAATTTCAAAAAAAGTCTTAAAAAAAACAGAAAAAATCCTAAATTAGCCAAAGTAACTAGCATGAAGCTGAAATATTAGCCAAACTCCAAAATGGCATAAAAAACCTTAATAAATGCTGAAATAGCCCAAAAAGCTGCAGAATGTCGCTATAACTTTCTACTTTACTACACTTTAGCAACATATAATATAAAGTATCAACTAATTGACTAGGAATTTTCATATTGCGATATCGGTTTTTTCATTTTGTGCGAAAACGATATTAAAAACGATATAAATCAAATAATCAAATAATCAAAGTAATCTTTATTGCAAATAGCTTTAGGACTTCAGTTTTTTCACCTAACCCCCCCCCCACCATCCCCTCCCATTAAATCTTAGTTAGTTCAAATTAAACTTTAACTATTTTTTGTATTAACTGTAGTATTGAAACTAACTGTGAGGAACATTTAAATATTTCTAATAAATATTGTACATATACATAATGTACACAATAGTTAAACCATAACGGTGGTATGTTTTCAATAGGCTGCACAGAATTTCTGATTTATTTTAATCTGACTGCAGCACATACAAGTTCCTTTCAAATTAAAATTAAGTCTTAAAACATTGTTCTAAAGCAGCAAATATATTACAGTTATTTTTATATTATTTTCTAATTTCTTCTGAACATAAACTATAGGTACTGCTGTGCAGCAGAAGATAATAAAATGTAAACTTAAAATAAACATTTCTGATAATAGATTTAATAATCATTTCACTCAATCATCTGACATGTGTACATGTTGGAGGATTGATCAAACACATAAGATCTCTTCATTTAGTGTCATGTCAGGAGTCGTTAAAAACAAGTTTATTTTACTATTATTAGATCACCTCATTAAGAAATGAGCATAAACGGCACAAATGTAACTAACAAATTCATTATTGATACATAATAAAACAGCAAATGATTCTCATTCGAAGCTCTATACAAAAGCTTTTGGTTAATATTTTAACAAAACCCTCAAACTCATCTCAACTCCAGAGCCACAGCACAGGCTGTTACTAGCATGCACAGTCTCTCCTCTTTCAGCCCCGCCTGACACGTGACGCGCGGCAATAGACAGACTGTCTCCTTTTTCTTTTTTCATGGAGGTTCTCCTCTAAATCAGGTGTTTAAACTCCTGATTTTAAAGCGTGTCTTCTCTCCCTCACACTCTGTGGATCTGTCGGTAACAAACAGCTGCGGAAGAATAATCCAGTCGGACCGAACCATTTTCAGTTTAGAGGAGGGGGGTCCGGTGACGATGTTTCCAAAACAAAATATATAAACATCGTTACCTTGACATTAAAAATAAAAGTATTTGCGATTATATATTGGTTATTGGTTTACTGAAATAATGTTTTCTTTTGTGTCCTTTTGTCATCATTCGGGGCCTCAGTCCCCCCCCCCTCTCAGTCTGGGCTCCCAGAATCAGCCGCTCCGTAAGAAGAAGAAGAAGCGCGGCTCTTCCGGGATTTTCTCCCGTGTTATTTAACACGAAAGTTTATCGCAATAGACTCATTTCACTATCGAAAAAAAGTAATTTCGCAATAACGATAATTATCGTTTTATCGCCCAGCCCTATAATTGACTAATAAATTAGTTGTCGACTATTTTAAAGGTCTCGTGCAGTGGCTATAAAATTTTTTAATTTAGAAAGTCAATGGAACTTGGAAAACGAATCTGATAAAAATATTCACTTAAAATGATCTAGCGCCATTTTATTGATCATTTTATGGTCGTGCACAGCTTTAAATTTGGGCGATAGGTGGTGATGGGCGGGGGCTGCGCGTGACGTCACTTCAGGGATCCCAGAGTGTAAACAACAATGGCGGACGGTTTGAGAAGCGACGTAGACCACGATTTAGCAGATATTTCTTTGGATGAAGGTGATGAGCCTTCATCAAACACGGAAATTTTAACGACACAGGGTTTGGAGGGTGTACAGCCCTACCAGTTTGAACCGGAGGTTTCCTCATCTGAGGATACAGGGGCTTCGGATGACGATGGTGAAAGCTCACACAGCGATGGCGGGGAGCAAGCAGAAGGCGAAAGGAGGCTGCAGGATTTGTCATGGTTCGTATTTTTCACACCGCCCGTCGCTACTACCGATTAGATGGTTTAGAGAGGTCCTCGGATCGGCCCTGCCAGGGTTGGCCACGGCCCTGGCGGAGCGCCGAGAAGATGATCAAACTTGACTATCTAGAGGAAGTAAAAGTCGCAACAAGGTTTCCGTAGGTGAACCTGCGGAAGGATCATTATCGGAAAAGGAAATGCGCCGCCGCGGAGCGTCCTTTGTCGTCCTCCTCCAGGGCTGAGGCGGACGGAGTCCGCCCGCCGAGGCGGCCCACGCGGGCTGCCGCGGACGAGGGTCTGCTGCTGTGGCGATGGGTGGGCACGCTCCCCCGCCACCCTCTCGGCCTCCCTCGCCCGCGCGCAACCAACCCCCGCGCGGATCCTCTTTCCAGACGGCCGGCCTCACTGGCCCGGGAGGGAGTAACAACCCTTCGTGCGGGCTCGGCTGCCGGCACCGGACAACTGTCCGGCGAACCCACAGCAGCCCCCATGCCCGGCCCGGGGCTTTGGAACCGCAAACCCCCCTCAGCGCGCCGCAGCAGCCTCACCCTGGCCGTCCGGCGCGCGCCTGCCAGGTGCCCGTACACCCCCCGCGTTCCTCCTCCGGAGGGCCGGGGAGGACTCAAAGCCTCCCCCTGACCGGGGAGCGCCCCTCTCCTTTATTAAAACGGGAAATTCATGAAGGGAGACCCCCTTCTTCGGCACATTACTGCACCCAAGAACCACACTCCTATTCACCATTATCCCGTTCGAATCCCCAAATCCACGGCAGTCCTAATTCTATTATGTTGAGTAATTCCATGCCCAGAAAGTCATCACAACACTAGCGGATTTAGCTGTATGTTCCTGTACTGATGTCACATGACCTATGACCTACTTATCGGTTAATAGTCGATTAGTCGACTAATCGCGGCAGCCCTAATTGGAACTAGGATCAGTTCTCGGAACACGGTTGTAAAAAAAACCTTAAAATGCTAATTTTCCATAGTTGCTATTTGATCTAGAGCACAGTTATTCTCTAAAACTTTTTCTAAAACTTTTTCTCTAAAACTTGTCTTCTTGCCGCTGTCTTCCCAGACCGGCCCTCCATGCCGCTGCTGGACGAGGAGGACGGCGAGCATCCTCGTCGCGAGTGGAGTCCCAGCATGGGCCACGAAGAGCGGATTCCTCCGCAGATCAAGGACAAGAGAGACCCGCGGGTCAACCAGGGGAGCGATCCGCTTCGGAACCACGGCTCCTGCAGCACCCCCGACAACATGTTCCCTCCAGCACGCGTCGCTAACGAATACCCCCAGGAGGGGCCCCACACGTCCAGCCTTCCTCAGAACCAGGGAGTGGAGAACAGAGAACGAGATCCCGGACCTCGAGGCCCGTCCAGGCACGTGAAGGCGGAGAGCGGATGCGGCCACAGAGGCTCCGGCCCCTCCGGCGGTGGCGCTCAGCCCCTCGCCCCCGTCAACCCGAACTGCTCAAACGAGAACAACATCGACATCCTCGGGGTGGAGAACGGAGGGCAGATGGGGGGTGCTAAAGGGGCGGTACACGGAGCCAATAGAGGACCGGCCCCTCTCATGCGCAGCCCAGGGGCTGTGGACTGCCCCCATCAAAAATCCCCCCTGCAGGGTCACATGTCATCTTTCTGTTGCAAGGTGTGCGGCGAGGCGTTCAGCCACATCGGGCATTTACACGTGCACGTGCAAGTGCACACCCGGGAGAAGCCGTACCGCTGCGGCGTTTGCGGGAAGTGCTGCAGCTCCTCCGGCAGGCTGCAGGAGCACCAGCGCAGCCACACCGGAGAGAAGCCTTTCCGCTGTCAGATCTGTGGGAAGGGCTTCACTCAGATGGCTCACCTGAAGGTCCACATGAGGATCCACACGGGAGAGAAGCCGTACAGCTGCCCCGTGTGCGGCAAGTGCTTCAGCCGCTCCGACAAAATCAAACGGCACCTCCAGACCCACAGTCGAGAGGGGACTTACTTCTCGGGACAATGATGGAGGAATTTGGTTTAACTGTTGGTCAAACAGTCGCTGCCCTCCGAAAGAGGAATTCTGAAAATGAAAGGAACTTTTTTTTTTTATCAGCCTAACAGTTTTCAATGCTTCAATAGAATTTGTATTAGCCACTTTAGTAGGTCATTTACTGACTTTTGTATGGAGTGTTAAATCCCTGACACGGGGTTTGGTGATGTAGCGTGTTCACTCGTCTTCCACAGACGCCTTGAAACAAACGTATGAGGTCACATCAGGGTCCGCTTAAAGTGAACAAAAAAACAGATAATAAAATTCAAAACTTGAAATAAAACTTCAACATTTGAACAAAAATCAATTCTGATTTGGATTTTTTTCAACCAAATTTTACATGGGGGCGGGGCTTTGAGCCCATTGGCTAAAGTGTGGTGACAGGTCATGGGGACATCATTTCCGTTCCCAACCTGTGTCCGTTTGGCGCCGTCTTTGAGTTTTCTGTCCTCTGATGTGGCTAATTCAAAAATCACTAGGATGGCGGACGGACAGCAGCTGTTACTAATGAAAACATTATTTTTCAATTGGTAATTTTACATTCATAGTTGTTTTTTTTATTCAAGTTTTCAGTATTCTTTTTCAAATTTAAAATATATTGTTCAAATTTTCAAGTTTTAAATTTTTTTTTTTTGTTTACCTAAAGCTGATCCTGATTTGACCCGATACAAATGTTAGGACGTTCAGCACGTCATGTCTTCAAAATCAGTCTTTTGATCATTTTCATCATCTGTTTGTAGCCTTTCTTTTGCACAGTCTGTTAAATCAGACATATTTTATCATTCTTTAAAAAAAAGAAAAGTGTTGGTTGATCCAGTTTTAGCCCAAAACAATCTGAGCGAGACGTTACCCTAAACAGAGAACAAATGTTCGTAGACTATGGTCACATGTCCTAAAGAAGAGGTGTCCAAATCCAGTTCTCGAGGGCCGGTGTTCTACATGTTTTCCACCAACCTGCCATTGAAGCTTCTTATTGGCTAAACACACCTGATCCAGGTAATCAGCAGCAGATAAGACAGGATTTCTGGAAAAACAGCAGGAAGCCGGACCGCCTGGATTTGGACACCCCTGTTCTAAAATGCCCCCCCACAGCGACCTAAATGCAACTTTTTCAGCAATTTCTGCAGCTGGCCGCATGGCGGCGCCTCCAATAATTTTACTCCTCACATGGCGGCTGCGGAGGTTTGAAGAAAAGTTCAGATTTTACGCGACCGGACAATTTTCTCCCATTGTTCAGGAGGAGGCAGTCCAGTGGCAGTCGGGAGGCAGGAAGGCAGCAGTACAACTATTGACTGATAGGAGGGTCTCTGAGGTGTCCAAAATCGTCTGATGATCGGGCAATTTCTGACTGCCACCCTCCTGCCCCTGTGCTGCCGCCCCACTGCCACCATCTGATTGTGAGGAATCGTATGGTAGCAGTTCAGGCACTTGACTAGGGTTGTTGACATGGACCGTGTGCCCGGCGATCCTGACCACCGTGGGTCCAAATGGGGAGACAGCACTGATGCTGCACGGAACCCATCATGACACCATCGACGAGATGTGGTTGATGCTGAGAAGAATACGAAGAAGACAGAACATAGTGCTCTCATAGGAGGCATGTTGTCTAAAATTGTGTAAACTGTAAGTGTAATAATCAAAATCGGAGTGGTATAACCACTGGTGCTGAATGACCCGCTTTTTATACACCACAGAGCTACTGGGCGGCTGATGGCCCGGCTGCCGTTCTATTCACACATCGCCCAATCAGAGCTGCCACTGGCTTCCCAGCTGTCGTAATGACTGCTAACAGCTACATTCATGACCACACCAACAATTAAAAGAAAATAAAAGGGGCAGAGCCATTAAATCTTGAAGGTTCTGCCAATTCCAGTTGTATTTGTTGCATTACGTCCGTTTGGGTGTTAAACGCCACGTTTATGAAGCACAAAATATTTCACAATATTTATACAGATTCTGGCAATGTCCCAATTCTCTTCCAAACCCCTAACTACTAAAAACCTATACAGTGCCCTGGATTTTAAAAGTAATTCAGACACCATGCTCACTAGTTTTCTTTTGTTTTTCTAAACGCTGGACATGACGTCACCGATTTCACAAAATTAAAATCAAATCTAAATAAATATTTATGATTCTACTGTGTTCTGATGATGAAAATGTGGATAGTTTGTTAAAAAATTACATTTAAACACGTTTTTATTGCAGAAATTGTTCAATTGCAATGCATTGTGGTCTATATTCGCTAATGTGAGCATCGATGCGCGCTAGTTTTTCACAAAGACTTCTGGGAAATTTCTAGTGCTCTCAATTTTTGGAATTCGGACAGCACTGGAAAATGTACAACTTGTAGTGAAGGAATTCAGACATAGTCACTAACCCACATGAAGCATTATCAAACTAAACATGTAAACGTTTGTTTACATCCTGACATTTAGAAGATCCTGAAGGTTCTTTGATCTGATTAATGCTGTGAAACTAAAGAAGTGATTCCTGGAGAACTGTTCTAGTTCAGGTTCACTCTAACCACATTACTTGTAATTCAGTATTAATGACAAACTGTTATATAAAAACATCTTAATGTAAATTAAAACTCAACCTTTTGACCAGAATGTGTGTAAAGGACTCAATATTATAGAAATGTTAGTTCTCCGCCTCAGATCCACAGCCTGTTTACAAGAAAACAAAACACAATGCGCTTTTGGTTCATGAAAAATAATTTTTCTTTTAGTATTTAATGTTTTTAAGCCCACTTATTGAAATAAATTACAATTTTAAACATTGAGTCTTACAAATTGAGCCATTTAGATTTACTTTAGTATGAGAAGTTACAAAACATGAAGGAAAATAGGATCAACAAACTGCCAGCATTTCTTTGCATCCATGTTTGTTTCTGCAGTGTGGTCTTTAACGAGTAAATCAGTATTATTGTTTCAGTATTTTTAACAATAAAGTACTCCTTTACTGGAAGAACAGAACCTCGTGAGAAAGGTAGAAGCGGAAAATCTGCTTCATAGTATTCTGTTCAACCAAATCTACCTTTCTGTGTAGCAAAGCCACTGCCACCTCACACTGTTTGTGTTTAATGTTATACACTAAAGGAGTCACAAGTTCAACCAGACTTTTTATGGGAAATATTGGGAAATAATGCTGCCATTTGACCCACTTTCGTGCACTAAAGCATCTTTAATGGAAGATGCATCATTTACTATTGTAAAGGACCATACAGTATTAACTACGTCTTTTTATGTTTTTCAAAATAAGAGGGACTTCCAAGTATTTATGTGTATCAATATTTTTTTAAAACATTGAGGAAGGAAAACGCTTCCATGATCTTCCTGGCTGTTCCACTCAGAATCAAGGTTGCGTTCATAAACATGTTTGGATTTCATAAAAGCTACAACTCAGGGTTTGTGACTTTTCCAATTTAGTGTAGAAATAAATGCAATAGTAACATGTTGTTTTTGGATTCACACAAAAAAACAGTGTAGAATTATCAGCATCTTCACCGCTGTTCATGTCTTTCCACCACTCATGTTTTACTGTACACCTAACATCCTGACATATTAAAATGTATTTTTAATAAAGTAGTAATTGAACATATTAATGTATCTTTTTCCCTTCTTTAAAAGAGATCTTACAATACAGCTGATTTCATAATTTTTTATTTTTTTAATCATTTTTTACTGCACAGAAGCAGGACTTTCACAATAACACTGCAGTAACAGATTCACACCACTAGATGGGGCTCTTTCCTTTTCACTATTTTCTTTCTCACAACCAAACATGCAAATAAGCTTCAGGTAAGATCATTTTTTGAATCATGTCTTTTGTATTTTTTTTATTTTACCACAGCTTCAAATAAACTTTATTCATGGAACCAATAAAACAAGTTTAATTTAATTGAAAATTAAGGATAAAATCAACTAAATCTGTAGTTTATTAAAGTGTGTGATCTGGAATACACCCCCCCCCCCGCAATTCAAAGTAAATAAGAAGCATGTATCAGTTAATATGCATTAGAGATAAATCAAGAAAGAGAAAATAATAACGCTCTTACAGGAATTTAAAGTCCCCCTGGACATTACCCATATCGATGGACATTTTTATGTAGCAGAGGTGAAGATATACACTAGTGAGACACAGAGCTATCATAACCAGACAGAGCTCAGCTCCTATAGCCACGTCCCCTCAGAAGAGATTTTGGAGACAGAGGCTTCAGATCAACAAAAAAAATGTCTTTTTAAGACATTTAGGTTGTGGGATTTAGGTTTAAAACGTCATAATCATGATTAAAACACTACTGGGAACGTTTTTAGAATAAACAAAATGGACTTAGGGCGGCTGCATCCACACACACATTCACACACTGATAGCAGCTCTGCTACCAAACACGGCGCCAACCACCAACTCTGCAAGACGAGAACTAAACCCAAGATCATCAGAGGTCAACCGCTCCACTTCTGCTCCACAGCCACCCTGAATTAAAGACCCTCTCCAATGAATATGGTGCTTGAAACTGTAGCATTTTTTCTCATGATGGAGGACAAACATTAAGAAAGTTAAGATTTAAATTGAATTTTTGAGTATTTATTTATTTAAATCTTTGTGAATCAGGAGCAGATGGTAGCAATATTGGTGGAAAAAAGGGGTGATGTAGAAGCTACAACAGCTGGCAACAACCTCCCTGCTCTGCAGACTAGTAGATCCATGAACGTCTTTGTTTTCCTCATCTGAGCTGGAACCTGGATCTAAACTGGATAGAAAGATCCAGTATTGCTCACTAGTTTTGTTGCACTGATAATGTTCAGTTCTGACTGGAATTAGCAGTCTCAGCTCGGTGTGAATTTTCCCTCCTAGATAGTGAACTTTGAGGAATCTAACTGCAGATAGTTTGAAAAAGGGTCGATGGGAGTCACTGATTGCTGGTTTCTTTTCTCTGAGACATCTCAGCACTCATCTAAATGCTCCAATAAGCTCTGCTTCTGGGCTGGTGCTCATGTTTTCAAACCCAGTTGATCTGCTTGTAGACTTCAATAAGGAAGCTATGTTTGAGCATCAGGATGACAAATGTGAAATGATAGTTGGAATCTGGATCTGATCAGAGACGCCGACATCTCTAGATGATGATGATGGCAGAAAACTGGTGGAGAATGAGGTGGAGGACAGACTGCAATTTGGAGACAAAAATGTGGTTGAAATTTAATAGAAAGAGATTTTTATCAGTTGACTAAAGAAGGCAAAACCGCATTTGAACCAAAGCAGTAAAAAAGATAAAGGATGAGTGAAAATGACGGCAGCATGAGGCGTTACAAACAGGAAAACAAGTGATTTCAGGTTCAAAATAAATTCAGTGACTTACCATACAATATTACTCATCACATTTATTAAAGTTATTGATCAAAGTTGAAAACTCTTTTGAGAATTTCTAAATATATTAGTCAAATATCCACATATTATTTCAAATAAATGATAATTGTTAGTCTTAATTGCTTTTTTCCAATTTACGCTTAAAAAAAGACAAAGAATTAGGGCTGGGTATTGATTATAATTACCAGAAATGACTCAGTTCTTTTGATCCACTCAAATCAGTTCAATTCAATTTTGAGTTTACACATTTATGCACATTTATTTAGAAATACAGCATTAATCTTCTATATGTTTTGAAAATATTTATATTAGTCTGATATAGTTCACATACTGTAAATGTATCAGTGAAATAATGAGATTGTTAATATCATCCAGTGTTACATGGATTCTCTAAAGGAGAAGTTCTAACTAAAATGTTCAGATCATTAACATTGGAAACATTGTTCTGCTTCTCCTGGAGGATGTTTCAGTTTGACCACTAGGTGGCGATCACGCTATAGCATTACACCTTATTCCAGAAGAAGAAAATATGAGAAAAAAAAATGTGTTTTAGACCAAAAATGGTTACTTTAAGAAATATGTCCTTAGAAGAGTTTGTAAAATTCCTGCCTGTGAGTTTATAAAGATTTTCATTTAGTCAGAAATGCATGTTTATGTCGACCGAGTGTTAGCATTAGCCATCCTATAGGAAATTCCATTAAACAATAGCATCAAGCTAGCAGACTTTAGCTTTATGTGCTAAATCAATCTAGATTTTTAATAAATCGATTATTGATCTGTTAAGCTTAAATCGTAAGCCCTACTGAAAGATACAAAAAGTAAAAATCATTTAAGGGGAAACTGGGTTGAATATTTGAGGAGCTGTTTTGCTGTCCGAACATCTTTCGATGCACCTTCTGCGTTTTTTTTTTTTTTTTGTGATGGTGCACAGATGTAGTGATGAAAGCCCATTTTATGACTTCTGTGAGCGAACATTTCCCTGGAGGTTTTCTGAAACGCAGACATCATGGTCCATCACTGCGTTACAGCAGGGTTCATCAATATTCTATGAAGTAATCACAGCTCCAGGGTCGGCCGTCTGAATGAACAGATAGATGAGAGAACAGTCCTTCTGATGCAAAGATCAAGGGAACAGTGGGGGGCTTCTCTCAGCCCCTCCATGTGTTTTATTACTCAAACGTCTTCAAGAGTAATTATGTTGGGTAATCAACAGATTCTTTTCTTATTGAAAGAATCAGACAACAAACCTAAATCTGATCTGCAAAAGGAGACCTGCTTCATGACGCTCCTCACAAGCTAAGTGGAAAATCAAACTTTAAAAAGATTCCACGAGATTACTTTAGAAAAATGATTTTTTTCTTTATTCTTTTCTTTTTTGTTCTTTTTAATCATGAGAAAATTCTCATCCTTCCAGATTCTAAAATTTGCAAACTTGTTTCTTCGTTCTTCAACAAGTTAGTTCTTGTTTGAACAACTCCTCTAGATGTATTAGTAGATCATTTTCCCAGAGCAGAACCTGAAGAAGATTGTTCCTGAAAAAGTCAAATTCTTTCACCATGTATTTTAGAAAAAGTGTGTGAGAACTCACAAAAACATTAAAGTAAAATTTCAAACAGACAAATCATTGATATAAATTAGGGATGTAATGATGCAATACTACAATTACTCTGGAGTGAGATGTAGTAAGGTATAAGTTTACTGAAATAAAGACAGATAAACCAGTAACACTTTAGATGAGGTGCTGAACAACACTCAATATACATAATTCTAATTATTGTGAAACAAAAAGAGAAAGGCTTCTGTTCTGTGCCCCCCTCCCTTCTTTCCCTCAGATCCCCAGTAGGAAGTGCTTCTCTGATCTCTTCTCAGAAAATGAGGCTCGGACATATGTGTGAAGCTTTGTGATCCCACACGTTCGGGAAACAAACCACAACCTCCAGAGGAATTTGGAAATGATATCCTATGTTTCACCATGGCTGGAGCTTTAGTGGTTTAAGGAGGCAATAAAAAGTTAAAGCTGTCGTCGGTTCAGCCCCCTTTCAAACTGGGATCCAGTCAGTGATTTAGTCAGAAGAATCTATATTAAAAACAGCAACAAACTGTGCCGTCTTATTTTATTTGAATAATGTACTGACAAGAGTATAAAGGATAGAAAAAACCCTACCTTTTATACTCAAATAAATCTTCTTTTGTTTTAACCCTTGGGTTCATTTTTGGTTCACATGGTGCTTTCTTTTGGGTTTTTATTTCAGACAAAGTTAAAAAAAAGTGTTTAATCTGAATTATACTTAGATTTTCCATCAAAAAATGTCTGAATAGTTTTGGTACACTTTAAAGTAAAGAAACAGGACGACTTTCATCAGTTCAGCTGGATCATATTAGCAGTTGTCATTCAAGAAGAGGGAATGGAGACGTGTGGAGTTTAGGGAAAGGCTGATGAGTCACACAATGAAGTTATGGGAAAGAGTGTGAAGCTAGGCTGAGGTCAGAAGTGAACTTTTGTGAGCAATAGTTTGAGTTGAGGAAGAAAAAAGCAAACCACAACCATTGTTTGCTTTTAGGACGCTTCTAGAGAAGAAGCTATAAGTCCATGACAGAATACAGACAGAGGGGCTGTGGTTTATGGGGAGTTGGAATGAGCAGAGAGGTACTTTGGAATTGTGCGTGAGATTTATGAGAGCCTTAAAACAGTGGTGGGATGTGACAGAGAAGTTCAAGGAACTGATGATCGGCCCTATAGTGTCCTTAACATGTTCTTGTAAGAAATATGAGACTAGAGACACTACGCTACACTGCATAAAGTCTGCAAGACAAAAATGTACAAAAATAAGGTAAATATTGCTAAAATAGGAAAAATTATCTACCAAGAGAACAAGAAAAATTAGCTTGTCAAAACAAGTAAAAATATCTAACCTCATGAGAACCACAAATGTCTTAAAAGCAGTATATTTTTACTAATATCAAGCTCATTTTGACTAATATAAATTTTATTTTCTCAAAATGTTCAAAATTATTCTTTAATTAAGATTTTGCTATTAAGGTTATCTTGACATGATGCTAACCACTAGGGATCTGTTTCTTGAAACCAGCCAAAAAAACTCAAAACAATAGTACTTTACTATTGTTCTAAAAATATACTCAACTGTTGTCTATTCCTGATCATTTACTGGAAAATCTTGAATTAAGGCAAAACTCCTGCATTGATCTCGGTCATACAAATGTCACAGGCTTGAGTGAAGTTAATGTTACTGTTGAGATTCTAGTTTCAAGTGTGTTTTACTCATAATTGGTAATAAAATCACAGTAACAAGCCTTAATATCTTATTGAGATAATTAAGTACCAAAACTCTTCAAATAAGGGAAATTATCTGGCAAAAAATCTACTGAATATTATTTAATAAATAAGCATGTATATTCTTGTTGTAAGATAGTTCATCTCATTTAGATTTCCCTTTTTGCACTGTTACAATTGACGCCATATTGGATAGTGCAGTAATGAGACATGGTTTAGCAAATATATTAATTAAAAGGACCATAAAATGCTAAATTTTGGTCTGATTTTGTCAGGCTTTGGTATGTGGACACAATCGCAGGACAACTGTCAGCTCCAAAAAAAAGTGTCTTTAATAACATAAAAATCCAAAAACTAAGGAAGAGCACAAAGCTGGAAAAAACAGGATTAGTCTCTATAGTCAAAGTCCGAAAACCAACCAAGGCCAAACGCCAAAAATCAAAACCACACAAAACCTGGAATGGCAGACAACATTTGGTGCATGTAGTGACAAGACAAATCTGCAAGGAAGTGAGGGGATGAACCCATTATATACAGGAAGGGGGGTAAAAAGATAAAAGGACACAGGTGTAACCCATCAGGGAGGAGTGGCAATCAGCCCAGGGGAAACACATGACAGATTTTAAAAGGGAAAAAAACTCTGATCGTCATAAAATAAGACCTAGCAGACTTCCGGTGTGCCGCACTATGGCTGCGCAGATGAGAAGCTACGTGCTAACGCGCCACTTTAATTTTGATTTTATTTTATTTTTAATATGCTTCATCACTTTCTGTGCCAGCACTTAAACCCTGTGCTTTGTGTACAATCGCAGTACACTTGTAAAACTTCGATCGACAGTAAAGGGCGATTTTAGGGCCCTTCGAGGCATCCGTGACGGACATCCTCCTTTTTTGTTTACGCCAGCACCGCAAGAGAAGAAGAGCACTAAACATAGACTGTAAAATTAATGGACTGAGCGAGCAATGAGGTCCCCCGTTGGAAATGCATTACTTCCTCTCCTCGCGAAAGTAGGCCGGCGCTTTCACCGTCAATTCCTGAAACGAATACCGCCATTTGCAACCAATCTCCAGCGATTGGTCTGAGTCATAGCTGAGTCATGGAATCTACAGGAAGTACTGTCACCAATCTGGAGTGAGTTTATTGCAACCGTCCGCCTCTTTCCACGCCTCGACCACGAGACCGCAGGATGTAAACAGCTTCTACTTCAATAACGCCGGCTCGAGACGACGCTGAAGTTGGCTTCCGATTTTTTCGAACAGGACCTGTTTTTAGGTGGTCTGAGTTCGAAAAATACAGTGGAACGCTCTCGCGAATCGGAAGCCAACTTCAGCGTCGGCGGCTCGAGAGAATTGTACAAGTCATTGCTGAAGCCTTTGAGGGAGAACCATCCCAACATTTGATTCTGTCAGCGGTCCTTTGGGATTTACTTACATTTATTCCTTTTTGTCGAGATAAAAGGAGCATTTGGGTGATGCCGTGCCCGAACTGCGCGTGTCCCCCTCGCGCGCACCGCAGCGTCTCTTCACATGCGCGGCCAGGTTACAGTCTGATCAGATGCACGTGAGAAGCGCTTTCAGCGGTATTTAAAAAAAAATAAATATCCATCCTTTTTTCTGTTTAAAAATATGACCAGGTCCTTTCAAGTCTGTCTCGCGGTCCTCAGACGGCTGCATCTAATTCAGGCTGAAGCTGGAAAAGTGCGGCGAAGATGAAACTTTGGTTGGTGATTTTATGCGCAAATATATGCAACTTATATTTTATAAGCTACAATCAAAACAGAGAAATAAAGAAAAACGAACGTTAAACAAACAAAAAAGTCCAAAGCACATAACCTCAGAGTGAAATCTATTTCTACAGAGTAAATCCTCATCTAAAAATGTCGACAGCATGCTCCTCTTGTTGTTTTAAACTGCTGCATCGGTACATTCCATTGAGGAAAACAACAGTAGAACAATGAGTACATTGTTGAATTGTAAAGTAGGTGTTAAAAGGTCTTCACGGACCCATTGATGAAGTCTGCTCCCATTGGCTACCCGTCATGTGTCAATCAAACGCCCCAGACGGTCGACGTCAGACCCACAAACGCTTATTGAGCCATCTGATTGGTCAATTTATAACTCTAATAACTTGTGATAATGGAAAAAAATCTTTAAAAAAAATAGGATTAGAAAAAAGAAGTTAATCAGAAAGCAGCAGAGGAAGAATGATTATTCTGACATATAAAATGACTGAGAAATAACTGTCTGTTTCTCAATGTAAGTCAATGGGACTTTGGCCTTTTTGTAACCCAGTGGTACTTCCTATATGGAACACGGAATTAGGGGGGCTTGCTCTGTCCAGTTATTCTTATATACAGTCTATGGCGCCAAAGAGAAAGAGGGGAAAGCGAGCGGGGGTGCTGTGGAAATTTAGCAGCAGGCACAATAAACCCTCTCTCCCTACTATTTGTTTGCAAACGTGCAATCTCTGGGAAACAAACTGGACGACCTGTGCGCTCGGACACGAGGAGCTGCTGTGTTTTTGCCTTCACGGAAACATGGTTGGACCATTGGGTTGGACTCATCCGTCCCCGACTGCGCCGAGACCCCAGATAACTACACCATCTACAGGCCGGACAGAACGGAGGACTCAGGCGAGTCGTGTGGAGGGGGTGTGCGCCTGATGATTAACTCTTTATGGGCCACAGACGTACGCACTTTAAAAACTCTGCTCTCCAGCCCTGGAGCTGCTAACCATCAAAATTAGACCTTTTATCTGCCCAGGGAATTCAGCTACATATTCCTCCCCAAAATCTAAAAACACAAGCCCTAGAACAGCTTTATGGGATTATAAATAAACTTGAAAACACCCGGATGCGGATTTTATTGTTTTGGGGGATTTCAACAGAGCCAACATGAAAGTAGTCTTACCAAAATACTATCAGCACATTTCCCTCCCTACCAGGGAGGAGCAGACACTTGATCACTGTTATACCCCATTCAAAGATAGCTACAAACCCCTCCCTTTGGTAAATCCGACCACAATGGAATTCTACTGCTACAAGCCTACAAACAAAGGCTCAAACTGAGAAAAACGGTTCTCAAACAGAAATACAAATGGAGCAATACATCTGATGAGGTTCTACAAGACTGCTTTGAAGCAACAGACTGGCAGATGTTCACAGACGCAGTGGATGAAGACATTAACTTGTACACAGTCTCTGTTGTCGGCTACATCAGGAAATCCATTGATGACACGGTCCACCAATCCACCTTCTGCACGTACCCTAACCAGAAACCCTGGGTTGGACCAGACGTGCACGAAAAACTCCAAACCTGCACCGTCGCCTTCAACTCTGGAAACCTGGAAACCTAAAGCAGCCAAATACGACCTCAGGAAGACCATCAGGACTGCCCAGAGGAAGTACAGGGTAAGCGTGGAATCTGCCCTACAAAGCCATGACCCAAGACGTTTGTGGCATGGATTACGCTGCATCACAGACTATGAGGGGAGGAGTGGGCCTGTGGAACTATTGAGCGCTACACTTCCTGAAGAATTAACACGGTCTTCGCCCGCTTTGATGTAGACAGCACCGCACCGATCACCAGACCACCCGCGAACAGAGAGGACATCAAACTGCGTAGATACAGCCACGGCGAGACGAGCATTCAAGAAGGTGAACCCCCACAAATCACCAGGGCCTGATGGCATCCCCGGACGGGTGCTGAGAACCTGAGCCGACCAGCTCGCCGGAGTGTTCACCAACATCTTCAACCTGTCTCTGATCTAGTCTACTGTGCCCATCATCTTTAAGATCTCCACGTTGTCCCCATCCAGAAGACCCCCACACCATCCTGCCTTAATGATTACCGGCCAATAGCACCCACATCTATCATTATGAAGTGCTTCAAACAAATAATTATAAATTACATCTGCAGCTCCCTCCCCGACACTCTAGATCCCCTGCAGTTTGCACACAGAGCCAAGAGGTCAACAGATGACGCCAATGCCCTTCCTGTCCATACCTCACTCAGCCATCTGGAAAAAGCTTCAATAATATATAATACAGCTCAGCATTCAATACTGTAATCTCCTCCAAACTGGTCTCCAGACTCATTGACCTGGGTCTGGAGAGGCACATCTGCAACTGGATATGGGACTTCCTCACCAAAAGATCCCAAGCAGTGATGATCGGCAGTCACCTCTCCTCCACACGTGTCCTCAACACCGGCACTCTACAGGGTTGTGTCCTCAGCCCACTCCTGTACTCGCTGTTTACCCATGACTGCACCGCCAAGTACACCTCCAACATCACCCTGAAGTTGGCTGATGACACCACCATCCTAGGCCTCATCACCAACAACGATGAACGCGCCTACAGAGACGAGGTGACATCACTCACCAGCTGGTGTCAGTAAAACAACCGCTCACTCAATGTCAATAAAACAAAGGAGATGATTGTAGACTTCAGGAGAACACAAACCACCATCTACCCATCCTCAGTAACAACATGGAGGTGGAGCAGGTCAGCAGCTTCAAATTCCTCGGAGTACACATCACTGAGGATCTGTCCTGGACTCTACATACAAACACTGTGGTAAAGAAAGCCCATCAAAGATTTCTTCCTGAGAAAACTGAAGAAGTTTGGTATGAACACGACATCCTCAGGAACTTCTACAGGAGCACCATCGAGAGCCTTCTGGCGGGCTGCATCACGGTGTGGTTCGGAAACTGCACCTCTGAGAGCCAGAAAGCTCTATGAAAGTGGTCCGAGCAGCAGAGAACGTCACCGGCAGCACCCTTCCTTCCATCCAGGACAATTATCGCAGCAGAAGTCTGCAGAAAGCACACAGCATCACCAAGGACCACACTCACCCAGCAAAGGTCTTTTTTAACTGCTACCCTCTGGCAGACGATACAGGAGCCTGACAGCACGCATAAAAAGACTTAGGGACAGCTACCACCCTCAAGCTGTCAGACTTCTTCTTAATGGCACCTTCAAATATCCAGGCTGGACATGTGTACCAACTTATGTAAATAACTTATGTGCAATATATTCAAACCCATCCTGACTATGCTACTAGTCTCATACTTCTACATATCCCATTCGCTTTATTGGATTATCATCACCTTCTTTTTCTTCTTTTATTACCCTCTTTTGTATTATTTTTTTACCAACTACTTATTTTTACTTTTTAATTATTACTTATTACTTCATTACTCATTACTTATTACTTATTTTATTACTTACTACTTATTTTACATACTATTGTATGTACAAATAAAAACTGGCGAGTTTCACTGGCTTCCCATCCCAAGCATTCCATTGTACTATTGACCTCTGTTGATACTACACATGACAAATAAAGCTTCATTTCAGACCTAGACTGTGGTATTAATGTTTTTGTACAAAGTGCAACAAATGAACAACTTTTCTAACTTTTTTATGAATAAATACGTTATTATACAGGAAATGCAATGTATACTTGATGTGTGGTTGGGATTTTATTCCAAAGATTTACACAAACTGTTAGACTCCTCGGTCCATGTTTATAAACGGGTCGGTGGGTAACTGACATCACCCCAGACCACTTGCGGCCGTTGTATGTGGGCGGTGTGACATGGTCAGGGAGGACTGGGAAGTGTGTGCCCTCGTAAACAGTCATGCCTGTCTGAGGACCCAGTGGACACAAGAGAAGGCACAGTGAACACGGTCCCGGTACGGCGAGGTCTGGGCGGCATTCACCTTAAAGTACGTGGTGGCCGGGGCTTATCGAGCCGGAGCCGGTTGTGACGCACCGCCGAAGAGCACAAGTGGATCCCACTGAGCCTCTATCAGAATGACTCAGGCACCTGCATGACATGGAGGTTTTCTGTATGCTCCATGTTCCTGTCTGCCTGCCGGACGGGGATCCAGCACTGGGCTCTTCGCTTGCTACTGCAGAGGAAATCCTGGTTAGTTTATTTTCCTCCACTTAGTAATCTGCGTACCAGCGGGCCATCTGGTCTGATCTGAGGTTCAACACACATACAAATAGCAAGGTCATTCTCCAAAAAACAAAAATGATCGGTGGTCCTGCCAGAAAATGTGGAAATAGTGTTATGTCTAATGTTACTATTGACTTTGAATAGACTACAAGATCTCACTCAGTTCTTCCTAAAATGTTTTCTATAAACTCTCCTTTATCAGCTGACAGTAAAAATGTACTCGTGGAAATTCACGTTATTTTTCAGCTCTATTGTACAATTATAACACAGCAATAAACGGGTATCTAGCCCTATCCAACATGGTACAAAACTTTGCGTACGCAACAAGCTAGCAAAGCAACTCTAGCCAATATAGCTCATTGATGGAGGACATATGCAAAGAAAATAAAGCTAAAAATATATAAATTATTTTATGTTCAAATTATTGAGAGTCAGGAGCAGACTCAATAAGTGCCATTTGAAAAAGAGTTTGTTTGTGATGTAGAAAATATATTTGGCGACTGACAAGCTTCCTGAAACATAGAGGTGGGGGTGTTGCTCCATGCCAACAATCCCACCCACAATTTCTAAAGAACTCCTGCCGCTCTGCAAAAACTGTGTCCAAGAAAACAACACAGGTTTTAATTTTTTTATTATTTTGGCTAAAAACGGCATGATTATATTTTTTAAAAAGTGGATGCTTTTAGAAGAGAATCAAAACATGATTGTAGCAGGACTTCAAAAATTTAAATAACAAAGCAGAGAAAACACATCTGTACTAGAGACAGGTGGAGACCACAGAAATGGCCAAACGAGCCACAAGGTGCTGAGATAGTTGCAAAGAGGTTGGAAGGCCAGCCAAACGTCTCCTCTGCTCAGACGAAGTTAGACCGGGGTAAGAAAGACAAAAGAGAGACTGGTCATCTTTTGATCTATTGAAAAAGCATCACTAGGGGCCTTCTCATTATGATTTTGCTGTTTTTAGCCAAAACCAAAAAACTGTTTGTCCCTTTCTAAGAAATATTTTCTGTAGAACAGTAGTAGTTCATTAGAAGTTAATCTCTGCGTTGTGGGGGCGGAATAAGCCTACCTCTTGTTTACACTTCCAGCTAAATTACAGCTCCTCCCACTCCCGGCCTATCATTAACACCTACAAGTTTTTTCAAACATCTTTTTTTGGTCTGCTCCTGATTTACAACAATTTGAAAAAAGACTCAAAAAATTCTAGTTTAAAATGTAACTCCGTTATAAGAAAAATGCCTCAAGAACATGTTAAAAACTGTTTTTTTCTCGGATTGGGTCTACCCCTGGAAAAGGTGGAGGAATGCATGTTGACTTGGAAAGTTCGAGGCCAGACATTGTGTGAGGTCCTCAATGGGTAAAAAGGTCCAGATTATTGAGTTAACTGTGGTAAAAAGGAATGCCAGCAACAAATACGTTTAAGTGGCTGAAAACTCCAATTTGGTAGCGGAATGCAGAGAAGAGGATTGAACCTTCTGTGGAAGGTAAATCCAGAGGCTTAGAGGGAAAAGTCTGCAATCTGCTGGAGGACTGCTGGAGCCAACCCAGCTACTGTTGGGCAAAAGTGTGTTCACCCTGATCAGGTCACCAGTCCGTTGCAGGGCCTCACACAGACTACAAGGGGTAAATTAATGATACTAATTCACAGAGGAAACTTGTTTTGAACTTTGCACTTTTGCATTGTTTTATATATTTGGAAATCTTTGAAGAGCAGAACGAACATTTTTCACATCTTGCATTTTTAAGGTATTCTAGATAGTTTATTTAGGGGGACAAAACCTGCATTTTTGCTTGGAAACTGGGATTCACAAAATGAAAAGACAATGTTCAAACACAGAAACTGTGAAAGTAAACATTTATAAAATTAGTACCACCTAAGCATTCAGATTCTGGACTCTCGTTGAAGAAGTCAGAACTTGAAGGTCTTTTAAAAATCTTAACTTTCAATTTTTAAATCTAAAACCTCAAGAAGCCCAGTCATTAAAAGGATAATTACAAGCAACTCATCATTTATTGCTTTGCTAGTTCCAAAATGTTCAAAATCCAAAAAGGTTTATTTCCTCCTTTTGGCCTCTTTTTCACTTTCGTTCAGCCTCATTTCCCCAGTTTCTACCATTCTTGAATTCCCTTTAGTTCTGTTAAAGTCTCTTCTTTAATCTTCTCTATCTGTACCCATCACCTCCTCATCCCTGCTCGTATTTTTATAGCCTGACCCTGTTTCTATGCTGATACTGACACAGAGCTCTGCAGACCTTCTCTGAACTCATAACTCTCCAGAATTGCAGCCAAAACCAAATTTCTCATCTTGCATTCAGACAAATCAGAAAATCTGGGTTATTGTTCATTTTCCTGGAGGTGAAGATGTTGGAAAAACGTGAAAATGGATTATTCTATGATGCGAAGGGGATCAGAGTTACGCAGAAAAACACACTAAATGAGAAGGTCACGGTCTGGAACGCCTGTCATGTGACCTCCAGATCAAACAGAGGAGACCGGTTTTACCTAAAATATATACATTAATCTTGTATTTCTTTGCTTTTATGAGAACTTTAGATGAAGGTCACAAAAAATGAAAGCTAAATTTGACTAAATTAAGTAAAAACTAGAGAAACAGGGGCGGTACTAGAACATTTTATATATAAAAATACGTGTCTCGTGTGAACTGGAGATTAAGCGGATACCACGTGCACTTAGCTTCACAGCACTTCTGCCTTCAGTGTGAACCAAGCAGTGTTGAGAATTTTATGAAAAGTGAAAAAAATAAAGCTAAATAACAGATACACTTTTAGCTGTTCCAAAACACAATAATTTATGCAAACCGACTTTTATCACTTCAGTCGCTGTGTACCAAAATGCCACAAGTCTAAAAAAAAACATTAATTTTTACCATAATGGATAAAATACAAACAAAGTGGTGATTTTATACATGTTGAATTAAACCAGTTTTCCTGTTAAAGGAAAAATAAAGTTTAAGGAATTTTTTTTTTTCATTTTTTTTGTAATATCGTAAACTATTCATTCAACTACAGCACCCATTAGCTCCGGGCTATTTTAACCCCTTCAAAGATTTTCTGTGACCATGCTGAATGTTTTACTGTCACTGCGGAACCACCGGACGGTCAAATATCTGTTTCATAGAAATGCTTGCTGATCCAGAAACATGAACTCTTTCTGCTGTTATGTAATCATACTACAAACATGCAGCTTTTTTCTTTCCAAGATCTTTTTATGGTGTTTCTGCTTCACTGGACAGTTTTAAGTGGGGAGCAGCAGCACTGGTGTGAGGGAGGGATGAGGATTTTACTTCCCACATCCACGAGTGAGATAAGAAGACCGTCAATGATACCTTGAAACATGGACTGGATTTTTGTTTCGAAATAATTTTCCAGAGAGTTTTGCAATTTAGCTTAATTTAAATATATTTTCATTGAAAGTTAAGCTCACAAATATCAAAGCTGTCTCCATATTTACTCTTGCCACAGTTCGAGGATCAATTTCCTGAGACTGTGAAGCTAAAGAGAGAAGGAAAGGCACAGGAGATAAAATGAAAAGGCCTTGTGGTTCAGTGGGCACTGGGTTTACTGGGCCTCATTAGAGAGGAGGCCTCATAATGATGGATAGTCACCAACAATTCTGCCTCAACCCCAGTGGGCCGACAGGCTTTTATGAGCGCAGAAGGATGAGGAGTGCCTCAATCAGGTTCCTGGGGTTCCTTTGTTGCTCCCCTTCAATAAATTATTCACTGTCATTGGCGAGTTACCATAAAAATCAATAACTTTAATTATCAACCCAGTCACTGAAGTGGCTCGCTTCTGACCAAAAACCTTTGGCAGAAAATTGACTCATGATGAACAATAGAGGCTGCATCCTGCTGCACACTTAAAAAGACTAGAAGGAAACTGAGTACATCACAAATTCAGCAAATTCAAAGGATATTTAGTTATGAAATAAAAAGGTTCTGATGTGTGTTTTGTAGAAAAACACAAAAGTCTTTCTTCTTCTCTGACCAGATTAGAGAAAAAGCTGCTTCAAAGGTTCTTTTTACTTCTGCCATCTTTTAGAAAGACTCTCCGCCCCATCTCTTTGCAATCTACAGTATTAATACTGTTTTCTTATGTGAGAAAAAAAAAACTGTGGTTTTTCGTTTGAAGGTTTCCATGACTCAGAACAGTGAAGCCACGATGAGAAAGATAAAACATTGAGTTGTGTTTCAGGTTTAAGAGGTCAGAAGTACACAGTGAACACATTTGATGTGCTCTCACTAGCGACTGTACACCTGTCCAACTGTTCACTATCGCACTTTTCTAATTAAATCGCATAACACCAACATTTAGGCATTTAGACATCGTGGAAATGGTCTGCTTCAGTTCAAACTGAAACTGTTTATCTACAGGAATTTTCATGCACAACCATTTGTATGATTTACAGAGAATGGTCAGAAAAAGAGAAAATTTCCAGTGAACTCTACTTCTGTGGGTGGAAATGCCTCGTTGACCTGAAAGGAGAATGGTCAGACTGGTTCCAGCTGATAGAAAGGCAACAGGAACTCAAATAATCACTGGTTAGAACTGAGGTCTGCAGAAGAACATCTCCATACACACAATACATCCAACCTTGAGGCAGATGGGCTACAGCAGCAGAAGAACACACCGGGTATCACTTCTGTCAGCTTAGAACAGGAAACTGAGGCTACAATTCACACACTCACCAAAACTAGACAATAGAAGATGGAAAAACGTTGTCTGGTCTGATGAGTCTCCATTTCTGCTGCAACATTCGGATGGTAGGGTCAGAATTTGGCGTCAACAACATAAAAGCGTCCTGACTTGTACCCACGATTCAGGCTGCTGGTGGTGTCATGGTGTGGAGGATAGTTTTTGGCACACTTTGGGCATTTTAGTACCAACTAATCATAGCTACAACACCACAGGCTACCTGAGTATTATTGCTGATCATGTCCATCCCTCTATGACCACAGACTACCATCTTCTGATGATACTTCCATGATGTCATAAAGCTGGAATAATCTCAGACTGGTTTCTTGAACATGTCAACGAGTTCACTGGACTCTAATGACCTCCACAGTCACCAGAACCCAATAGAACCTTCGGGATGCGATGGAACAGGACATCATCATTATCTGTAGGACATTTTTGGTTATTGTGAAGAAAATTCTTCTTTTAAGTCAGAGCCTCATCCATTCACATTTAGCATCATTGAACAGCCCCAAATGTTCTCTGTAGCAACCAAAAGGAGGGAATTGAGTCGTATGCAGTGGATGGGAGATATTCAGATTTAGAAACGTTCTCTACAGAGGGAGTTTTACCATAGTAGTAAGGAGTAAGTAAGATCAGAATGGGCTTTTTAGAATTTGTTAACAGACAGAACTCTTGACGTCAGTTGTTGCAATGGAGAGTAAGGTTTGGCTTTGACTGACACGGAGAAGAACATCTAGATTTTTTTGGTTATTTGTGATTTTGCTGATTTAACTCATTTACTTTCATATCATCCCAGCTGACTTCAAAAGGCTTCAATAAGAAGAAGGACTTTTGAGTTCATGTTGCGTTCATATCTTCATTTTGTTAGTTTTGTTTTTATCTGTGAACCAAACCTTTTTAAATAAAGTTTTCATAAAAAATAAGTAAATTAAACATCTTTTTTTGTTTCCACGTCAGTGTGAATATCCCCCACATGCTGTCTTTTCATCTTTACTAGTTCAGCATTTCCTTTGCTGTTTAAAATTTGTTTTTTGGGGATTTTCTTCCACCTTTTTTTCTCAGCGTTTCTCCATCTGACCTTGAGGATAAGAAGAAAAGATCTTGTTCTGGGAAAATCCACTTGAGTGGGTAAAGTTTTTCACTTGTGACATTTTTATCCTTTAAATGGCCTCATAATCCTCCCCACAATAATAAACTTTAGTAAATGTTTCTCTAAATTGATTCCTAATGCCAGCCCTCAGTGCTGTGGTGGTAATGCACCCAGATACTTTTCCTTTTTTTTCAGGACTGCAAGTCAAATGGAGAAATTTGTGATGGTTTCTTTACATACATTATGTTGTAAGATATTGAATTATAACCTTGAAGTAAAATGAAAAGCATGCTTTTGAATATTACCAAACAGTTTTGATCTTTGCACAAAATGATTGAGTGAATATAAATAATTGCTATAACAATGTTGTCCCAAAGGGTTCTTAATTTAATTTTAATACAACTAAAAAGCAGCCACATACATAATTGTTTTTAAAATTTGTGGATTTATTGTGTTCAAATCCCTTTTGATTAATACAAGTGAAAAAAATAATAATTAACAGAAAAACATTGAAAGAATCACACTCATCCTAAGGTGCAAAAAAAGCAAAAACTAATTCAATTTTCTATTTTGATTTCTTTTTACTTTAAAGAGACACTTAAATAACAGAGAAATTCTATGAATAACCCCCAATAAGTTTATATATATATATATATTTATATATACTGCTCACAAAAATTAAAGGAGCACTTTAAAGAAACACATTAGATCCATCAGATCTCAATATGAAGTTGGATATCTATACAAATAACGACAGTGTCTTAGGAACAAAAGGATGACAAGTCTTTTAATGGAAATAAAAGTTTTCAGCCTACAGAGGCTCAATTGTGTAGACAACATAAAATCAGAGTGAAATCTCCTCCATGTTCTGGAGATTGTGCTGGGAAACACATTAAACCTTCTTGCTGCAGCACGTGTGGATGTGCCATCCTGGAGAAGTTGGACAACCTGTGCAACTTCTGTAGGGTGAAGGAATCTCCTCATACTGCCAGTGGAGATAATTATCAAGCCAAAATCAGCACGAGTGGAAAACCAGCCAAAAAAGATCAAGAGGGAGAAACTTGAAATGACCTCCACATGTAACACCAGTCCTGTTTGGAGGGTTTTCTAATTGTTGCCACTGAAGTGCACCTGTTGTTAATTCCATGAACACCAATACAGCTGAACTTGATTAACGAGGCAATCAGCTGATTAACCAACCAGAACATGATCAGACAGGACCAATAAAAAAAGTGTTAATTTAATTTTTGTGAGCAGTGCACATATATTATTGGTTTTACAAGAAAAGAGTGAAAATAATAAAATAATAAAAAGGCTGTACTTTTACTGCCACCAAAATAGTGAGTTGACTTTTTAAAGAAAGTGAGTGTGAGGAAACTAGAACAACTAAATCTGAAGTGTAACCTCATCATCACCAAACAGCATCAGTGTCTAGTTTGTGGTTTGACAGATTAGTCACTTAGTGATTTTACTGGAACTGTGTGGGATGTTGGTGAAAACCCCTAAAGAACCAGCTGAACATCACAGATCAACAGCTTTACATTTTCTTTGAAGAAATAAAACTTCAATTACAAAAAAGTGAGTACTTCTTAAAACAAACTTTTTTTTATCACCACAGTAAGGAAACCTACTGTCTATGGACGCATATCAGATATTTACACGAATGCAGCATTTCTCTAAAGGTGCATTTACATTGAACGTGATTTACACGGCCAGTTTCAGTGTTAAGTCAGTGGAACAGACGCGACATGATGCAATCTGAAGTTCTGGCAGCAGCTCGATTTGAGAAACGCGGCGCAACAAAAGTGTAAATATCTGAAGTTTGACAGGGTGTCACGTTGTATCTGTCAATAAGGAACTCAGCTTTGGGAACGTGAGGCTTTCAGTGACTCGATCAACGGGTAGAATGTTAAAGTTAAAGGTGTCACGCACCTAAGTGTGTGAAATTTGTTCTCCGCATTTGACCCATCCCCTGGGGGAGGAGTGAGCTGCAGACACAGCCGTGCTCAGGAACCATTTGGTAATTTAACCCCCCAGTCCAACTCCTTAGTGCTGAGTGTCAAGCAGGGAGGCACTGGGTCCCACTTTTAGAGTCTTTGGTATGACTCGACCAGGATTTGAACCCACGACCTTCCAATCTCAGGGTGGACACTCTACCACAAGGCCACTGAGCTGACTAATCCAAAGTGAGCATTTTTATCCAGAACTTTCATCTTTTCCATTTAGTTATTAGAGCCGCAGGTTTACAGAGCTCATCCGGCTACGTTGGGACGAAGGCGAGATACAGGACAGAACGCTGCTTTCACTCTTGTGCTCACTCGTCGATATGAGACAGAGAGTCGCTGTGGGATGTGGAGGCTGCCGGCTTGGGCCTCATTAAGATCTCCTAATTTTTATTTTTCCCCCTTGGGTTAATATGAGACAATGAGCCTTCAAGCTCAGACACAGAGACACAGAAACACAGCGGAAGCGGCGGTCAAACAGACACAGCCCCCTGTGCCGGTAAAATCTTTTAACAATAGTCATATAAATCCAAAACATGATTACCAATGTTTTTGTAGAACTCTTCACAATACATAAACCTGATTTATTTCTCAACATCATCTGTGTCTTCCTTACATTTTCTTTTCTCTAATGAGGTTCCTGGTCCAAACCTTCTCAAATTTTAGAAACCTTTGTCGTCCACAAGTCAAAAATATTGCCCATCCTCGGTTTAAAGTGTCCCAAGTTGGTTTGGATTTGTAAGATTCTTGAAAAAATATAAGATACACTGTTCTGATCCTCCTGAATGAATATCCTGTATGAATATGTATGTATGAATGAATGTGCTTGCACATAAATGTTGGATTGTTGTTTTGATGCCAGTTTCTGAGACCTTCTGACCCTGGGAGATTTCTGTGGAACTGTTTGCTACTTCTTGGAATGTAGAGTTTTGTGATTGGTTGTCCGTGAACAAAACAAGAAATGAAGCTAATTGTTCATTTGCAGGCTGCACGGTGGCAGAATGGTTAACGCTCTCGCCTCACAATAAGAAGGTCATGGTTCAACTTCTGGCTGGGACCTGTCTGTGTGGAGTTTGCATATTCTCCTCATGCATCTGTGGGTTTTCTCTGGGCAGTCTAACAACATGCTAATTTTTATGTCTAAATTACCTCCAGATGTGATTGTGTTTTTGTCCTTGCAGCAAAGTTGGCCCCTGTGACCACAAAAGAGGTTCAACGGGTTCTGAAGATGGATGGAGGTAAAATTACATATATATTTCTATATCTATATCCTATGCTTAAAAAAGTAGATTTGTTTCAGAGCATAACTGGGAGACTTTTAATAGAGTGACAAGACAAAGTTGTCTGAGTCGTCCAGTAGATATATAGAACATATATATATTAGTTATTTAATAGACATCTTGTGCTTGATGGGAAATTCAATTAAATCGTGATTTTATTTTATTTTTTTAATATAAAACTATTAGCTGACAATGTTATTCAAAGTACAAAGTCCTCTCTGCTTGTTCCAATGGGTCCTTATAATTCCATTCAGGGAAACACAATGTCAAAGACATCCAAAGCACACATGCACGCCTGAAGAAGGTGAAAGCTGCAGATTGGGTCCTCAGAGATGAGCACTCAGCTCTTCATGTTTCAGCATCACTAGTCAGGATGTTGAAGCAAATGTGGAGATAAAAAAGGAAACAGCACCAACTGTGATGCATTAGAGTTACAGTTACAAAACCAAAAGATAAGTCACATCTGAGCATTGTTCTGATGGTTCTTTGGGTTTTTATGTTGAGTTTGTTGGATCTTCTCAGTTTTCCTTGAGTTTTTTTTCCTTTTTTCTTGATGTGATTTCACGAGGTTTCCGTTTTTCATAAAAGTTGTTTCACGTGATTCCCCTTTTTGTTGTTTTCTTGTGTTTTGGTTTAAAGTTCCTCTCCAACAACTTTTTTCTTTAATCGATTGTAAATTCATTCCCAGTAGTCTTTTAATTATGATTATGCAGTTTTTAGCCACAATAAAAAAACTGTATTGTTTTTTACAACATATATTCTGCAGAGCGGCAGTAGCTCATCAGAAACATTTGACTCAGAAGTAAGCCTCCTCTGACTTCCCAACATCCCTTTGTGTACACTCTCTCCGTTAGCTTACAGCCCCTTTCAATCCTAAACTAACATTGGCAGTACAACCATAAAGTTGAGGAATACTGGAGCTTTCCAGCTGTACAGTTCTGAACCAGATGTCAGCTCAAACGAGGAAATTTAAGACTGATGGAGCCGCTTGTCTACTAATGGATGCATCAGACTGGAGCGGAGCTTGGAGACATTTGGCTCGTCCATTGTAATTGGTGCATCACAAACCTGAGCTTTTTGAAATGGCAGTTTTAGTGTTTTGAACATGTTCTTGTAGCATTTTTCCCATAATGAAGAAAATATATAAAATAATTTAGGATTAAAACTGCAACTCTGAATATTTCTTTTTATCAAATCTTAATCCATAGTTGGACAAAGCTCGGGTTTGCAGTAACTGCCATGAGCGGACCAAAGTCTCCATTCTCTGCTACAATTCATCCACTTGCAGACAAATAGACCCATGCACGTCTTCATTTTAGTCAGGTGGCATAGCTCAGATCAATGAGTTACAATGCTAGAGATGCTATGCTAGCCTGTTGCTGTTTTCCAAGATATGTAAAGAGTGACGCCATATTGGACATGTGCAAAAAAAAAACAAAAACCAGCAAGCAAAATCAGAGTTATCCAGCGTTCAATTTTGAGCTGCATGGCATCTCGGACAAGGGAAATTAAGAATTTTATGGATCTATTTGTCTGCATGTGGATGGATGAGACTTGTATGAGACTGAACACGTCACATTCCCAAAGTTGAGTCCCTGATTGGTTGACGTGATGTGTCGTCCTCGCCAGGTTCCAGTTTCTGAACTCTTGACGCACCACGGCGCTCAAATGGCACTTTTGCCAGGCCAAAATGCCACTCTTTATGCTGAAATTGTGAAAATGCGGGATCCCTGATTCCATCTGTACATTGACTTAGCATTAAAACTCAATGCCCCTGATGTGTAAATCGTGTTTGGTGTAATTTTGAATAGGCTAGAATGGCGTTTTGGATTCGTGATTATGTATATGTGTCAGGAGTCAGAGCTCTGTCTCTCCCTCCGGTCACCGGCTGGAGCCATCTCCAGAGTACTGACTGCACTATATCTCCCAAAAGCCCCATCACACAGTTCCTGGATGCTGCTTAGCTGTCTCTTATTTACCAATCACCAACACTTAAGCTCTGCACAGAGCCTCACTCAGTGCGAAGTATTGTTTGTGCCACTCTGCCTGCATTACCGAGTGTTTCTATCTAGACCTGATCTTCTGTTTCTGATCCTGCTTATTCTCTGCTGCCTGCCCTGACCCTCACCTGGGCTCTACGCTCTTCCTGGATGATCCTTTGCTTGTGATTGACCTCTGCCTGTCTGACTCTGGTTTAGCTTTGTGGATATTTAGCTGTGCTCAGTTCCTGTCTGAACTAATAAACCTGCTGCAAGTGGTCTGTCTGCTGTTTGTGACAATATGTGTTTTCCAAAATAAAATCCTGCTTTTACAAAATATGCATAAGAAACTGTGTGCATTTGATGGCAAAAAAATCGTCATTGTTTACAGCGTTTTTCTTGGTGGTTTATGATACCTTTTTTTTGCCATAGAGGAAATATCAAATTACGCTTGCTTAACAAGTAAAAAATGACATGAGTGACGAAGTGTACAGTTTACTTTTCCATCTTTATGTCTGCTCCATTTTTAAATCTCAACTTAGCATCTCTTTGCTTCATGAGAAACAATAATTTGGCTGTGAATCTCAGAACGAATTTGTCACTAAGCCGAACTTTGTCCGCGCAGACAGCTGCTCCTTCGTTTCCCCAGACGCCTCGATTATCCTCCATTAACCAGAGGCTTTCTGCTGTGAATGTCATTTTGTTCTTAGTGTGTCATGATTGTTATGCTGTGTCAGACCATTAGAGAGCTCTGTGTCTGCTTTATTTTGGTGTGATATAGCTATGGAGGGGGGCCTGAGCCCCATAAAGGACATTTGCAGCATTTCACACTTTAGGGTGATGCAGCAGCAGCGCTAAGCGTCTCCAGATTGTTCCTGTGTCCTTGTCTCCACAGGTAGGTCACTTTAACTCTGACAACATTTTTTCAGCGACAAACAGCAACACTGCAGGGTTACAGACGCCGTGTGGGGAGGAGATTGCGGGTCAGAAAAAAAGTTTCTAATGGGACAATAAGCAGGCAGAGTACAGACAGAAATGAAGCCGCCTCACTGCTGAGAGGCTTCACGGTGGTGTCAGGGCGGTTTGATGCTGTAATGATGCCCTTTTCCCCTCAGAGGAGATCAGATCACTGCTAACTTAGTTCAATTGACAACTTTTCTTAGTTGGATGCAAAATAAACAAATTAATGATCATCTTCTAGTCCTAACAGAGAAGGATAAATAATAAAAAAATTTAATAAAAATGAGAGAACTTAAATTTTCCGCGATCTAAGGTGTGTTTTGGATTTTGGCCCCCTGTGCGATTACAAGTGCAAGTTAACATTAGCATAGCTTAAAAAAACAAAAAAAAGTAGAGCAATATCAGAGCCAATGAGCTATATAGCCTAGAGGTGCTACGCTAGCTTGTTGTGTATGCAAAGTTGGAGGCCATGTTGGTTATGTCGAGATGTCTGTTTACTAAGAATGTTTTCAATTCTTCAGGATGCTCCTATGCTTGTGACATCAGCCCGTCTGAACCTGATTTAGCTTTGTGGACTTTTAGCTGTGTTTATTTCCTGTGTGAACTAATAAACCTGCTGCACGTGGAAGCAGCTGTCTGCCTGATTGTGACACCATCTTTAGAGTTATGCAACATTTTGTCAGAACATTTAGAATAGTAATTCCAAGCCTTCATTTCTGCTTCCACTATTCCACTATGGTAGGTTCAGAACTAGTTTAGATGGACAACGAAATAAATGAGTTCCTGTCAAACTATTAAGGAAACTGGGAGACAGAAGTTAATTAAATTGATTGCAGGGTCAGAGAGTTTAAGAAAAAAAGGCACGTTTCCTTTAAATCTCCCTTTCCTTTGTGCATGATTAACATCATGCTGATGGATTTACGTCTCACTAAACTGAGTTGGAAGCTCAGTGAAATAAAATAAGATATGAATATAATAACATGAAAGCTACACTAACAAATGTCCTTTTTTCGTTTACAAATGTCTGTTAATCAGCAGTGGGAATGAAGTCGTTTCCACATCATAGACCGTCTCATTGATGGTGCAGCACACAGACATGCTGGAGAGACAAAGCTTTTTCCATGTGAGCAAAGCTTCACGTTAACTTTGCCCGAGTCTTTCAGTAATTACTCCTCACACCAGAACGCAGCTAATGCTCCATACGAAAACGACCTTCTGGAAAAGGACGACTTTAGCAGCAGAAAAGATGACTATTCTTAAAAAGCATCAATGAAGTGAATCTTTCACTTGGATGAGAAAACAGGAAGACTTTTAGAATGTAATATGTAAAAAAAAAACAGATTTAGAAGCTGAAAGGATTTAACATTGCTACTTTTTGTCAAATTTGTTACAATAAACAATAAAATTATTCCTATTAGATAAACATTTTTAACAAAATCAAGCTTATTTTGAGGTAAATGTTTGCAATAAGGTAAGTTTCTAATAGAAGTTGTCATATAACTGAGTTTTAGTTTGAAATTAGCTGCAGTTTTTGCCAAAAATTAACAGTTTTTATCCCAATGCAAAAGTTTTGATTTACTCAAACTGAAATAGGCACCAAACAGAAATGTTTTATGATGATGTGGAGATGCTCAAAATGTCCAAACTTAACTACAATTAAAAAAAAAACGTTAAGTTTATTTATTTCTAGATGATACGTTTACCAGGAATACACTAGATACCTGTGAAGGAAAATGCATGAAATTCTATAAATTCTGTGGGCTTTTTGGTCACATGTTGCAGAATTTGAAATGTTCAGAGTTTCGTCTGGTGGATATTTTCTAAAACAACAAAAAAAGGAACATATCAATCCAACTGTCTTCATTCACCACACTCTGAAGGCCTAAAACACAGATGTTTGCATCTCCAAACACTCAAAGACCCACTCCGATCATCTTTTGATCTATTTTCAAAGAGTTCCTAGAGGTCTTTTAATTATGAATATGCCATTTTCCACCCCAAAAAACCCAAACTGTTGCTATATACTGATTGTGTGATTTTTTTTCTTATGTGTTTCCATACAACATTTTAGCTTAGAAGAGATAATCAAAGTCACGTGTTGAGAGTGTATGAAAAAATATTTAATTAAAACAGATTTGTGTGCAGCTCGACTTGGACTTTTGTTTTTTAATTTCAAGTTGTTATACCAGGAAATTATTATTGGAATATCATGTCAATGATGGTTGAGATGTTGGAGTGATCTAGCTGTACAGCAACTGTGTTTCCTTTTACTACGAAAATTGGGCAAATGAGATTTGCAATAATTAATTCGCCTAAGGGAAATATGTCAATTTTGAAAAGACAAAGTTTTTGTGTTTGGAGGAGGTCGTTTTTGAAATTGACATATTTTGCAAACCAGCAATAGAAACACTTCTATAAGTAAATGAGTCACGTGACCCACAGTGATAGCACAGGAGGTCCCACAGTATCACAGGAGGTCCCACAGCATCACAGGAGGTCCCACAGCATCACAGGAGGTCCCACAGCATCACAGGAGGTCCCACAGCATCACAGGAGGTCCCACAGCATCACCGCTCATCAAAAGTTGAGCGTGTCATGCAGAACTGTTTGATCCACAGTTCTTCTATAAAATCTCCAAGCACAATTTCCCAAAATCTCTTCATCTGTAGCCGCTCCCACGTAGCTCACCGCTCCATGGACCGAATAAGACGCCGACGTCTCCTTTGAAATATGAATGATGCTGTAAAACAAAGTGTTGTTCACATCCGTCGTCGTGTTTTTAAATGACTTATTAAGTGAGTTGGTTTGTGTTTGTTTGCATCATTATGATTTAATTTAATGAAAAATTGTGTTTTTTCAAAATTTCCAGAATTTCAATAAAGTTTTGCGCATATGTGTAATAAAAACGCAGCTATTTTTGAGACAGATTCCAGCTCAGACGAGGAAAACGAAGCTTGTAACCCGCCCAGCAAATGTATACATCACTAATACCATCATTTTCAAACTGCACTTTCTATCTGCTGCTGATTAACAACAATTAAAAAAAAATACTCAGAAATGCAATTTCAAGCTTAATTTTCCTGATATTTTCTCTCCATCATCAGAAAAATGCAACAAGAACATTTTGAAAAACACCAAAAATAAAACTTGTATTACTTTTTATTATCTTTTACTGTTTTTTTTTTAAATCATGCACTACTTCAACAGTTGTTTTGTTAAATTGTACAACCTTCAAATTATTCTGCATTTCAGGTCATGTTTTTCAAAAAGCCGAAGCTCACCTCCTACCTGACCCTGGAGTTTAGCCTGAGCATCTCCACAAACCCACAGCCCCGCTCCAGGCCTCTCACCGCGGCCTGGAGCGCCTCCAAACTACGAGCATGAGCTGCGTCCAAACATTCTTCAGTAGTGTCTGCAGCAGGCGGGCGTGCTGGAGCTGCACGTCTGCAACCGGCCGATCACATTAACCTCGAGATAGGAAGAAGAAGAGAAGCTAACTTTACATGAAGCTCACAAACATTTACTTTTTACTTGAGAAACAAATTAGAAAGCAGGTGCTTGTCATCTATTTTTTAAATTCATAAAATCATTGTTTTTGCTTGGACAATGTGTTATTGAAAAGTTTAAAAAAGAGCAGAATTTGGTAAATATTTAATAAATTATTATTTTACTTGGTAGTAACATAATATTTATGGAATATAAGATTTAAAAAAGTATTTAGCAAACGTTATGACGATTTTAAAAGTAACATGTCAGTATTTTCACACCTAACTGTGTGCGGTGAAGCTTGTTTTTCACATTTGACTCTGTGGAAGCTGCAGTCACTGCTGCAGCTGAACTATTTTGGTGATTCAAAACCAATCCAACCACTGAGGCAAGGCACAGGGTGGGGGGGGGGCACAAAAACATGAGCTTGACAAAAAATTAAAATCATTAATAAAGATTAAATTCACGTTACAGAAATAGAGAGACACTTTAAGAGTTTTTGCATGGATTCAAACTTATAATCTCACCTCTAGAATACTGATATATTCTATGGTGAATATCATCTTAACTAATAATCAAATAATTTTTTGCTGTTTGTTCCGATCCAGTGCCTGTTTTAATGCTCTCCTGTAGAACAAACCGTGCAGCTATAGTTATATTTTCTCATTTTTAATGACAGAATTACACACTTTTAAATATTTTAACTTTTAATGACTGTAGATTCCTTATATATTAATAATAATGGTAATACATTTTATTTGTTTGGCGCCTTTCAAGGTACTTAAGGTCATCTTACATAAAGATAAACAAACACAAATGATGCATTTGTTTAAAGATATTAAAGTTTAAAATGAAGTGCATGGTAATAAAATAAAGAAACAATTATATTAAAAAAAGTTAGTCTTAAATTAATTTGCAATAGATTCATGTTTCCGATGCATGTTTTAAATTCCACTGTTCCAGTGTCAATGACAAAGTTTTTTTTAGCTTCAAATGTTTTACCACCTTTGCAAGCAGACTCAAACATGAGCGACGCTGTGCAGGAAACCGAGGCCTTCACACATTTACGCAGTGGAAAGCAGGAATCAAACCAGGTGAGAAATGTCAGGGCTAGTGCGGCTGATCGGTGAGTGTTAACCTCAGACAGGGACAGGAAGCAGCCCCACCACCGTACCAACACCTAATGCATGCACTGTCCCCTAACACGCTGTCTGAGCAGCGATTCAGCCCACGAGGTGAAGGTTTGCCAGCGGGTTTTCCAACTGTTGTTGCAGCCAGATGCATAGAGGAAAGCGGATGGAGTAGGGGGTGAGTGGGGTGCAAAATGTGTCTGACACATTGTGCTGCTGGAACAAAAAAGGCTCCCACATAACACACTCGGGTTGGAAATGTCATAAATGAAAAGTGTCTGTCTTAATCCGAGATGACTTGCTGCACATCACTGTACACTTAAGAAAAACAAACCTTGTTAAACTTGAAAGCTTGCTGTTCTCCAGGGTTTATTAGATGCCACAGGCCAACACTAAAATGAATGATCTACAACTGTAGGGAACGAGCCACCACTATTAATTTCACAAAATCCAGTCTCAGAGGAAAATATTCGTTCAGCTTTACAGCTCGAAGGGTTCATTTTATTTGGAAGATTTAAAGATGTATTCAATTGAAAGATGAGGATCATGGTGTGAGGCGAGGAGATTCAAATCCAAAGTAAAGCAGCGAGGCACTTTCCACCCCTCTGTGTAAGTGGTCCTGGCTTTTCTGTTGGTTTATCTCCATAACAACCATTTTATTTTTTGGTCAGCTGGGGGTGATAAACAGGTCGATATCATTTTTTGAAGAATCGGACAAAGTAAACTTTTGATTTTCCTTGGCAACGGTGGTTTTCGTTAGCCACGCCCACTTTCAGAATATGTTCAAATTGCATATTACATTGTTTTATTCCACTTGATTCATGTATTACATTGGTACAATATTTAAGTATAAACATGCGAACTTTTAAAGCTTGCCAAGCAAATGGCGTTCAAATCTAAAAACTTTAAAACCAACATTTTCTCAGAAGTAGCTTCTCAATAGCTGCCTTTCCATCATTACACATATATATATAGAAATGTGGAAAAAACTATTTTGGAATTACACTGTTTCCATTAAGTCATATTTATGCAAATAAACACGAACCATTTTAACGTGATAATGCTGCGATTCACGTGGCAGAGTCAATGGCACAGACAAGATTTGAGTGATTGGAGTGATTGGAGTGTGCGGCGGTCTATCCAAATTTTGGCAGGTCTGTGTCGCATCTGCCAATCAGAAACTCAGCTTTGAGTATGTGATGTGTTGTTGGACAAGATTACCAAATATATAGAATCAACAGATAATCAATTTGGATTTAGAGAAAAGCTTGGTGCTGACATGTGCGTGTACGTTCTTAAAGAGATGATTTCTAAATACAGGAACCAGAATTCCTCCGTTTTTTGTGCTTCCTGGATGCCTCTAAAGCTTTGGACAGAGTCAATGACGGGAAATTATTCATGAAATTGGAACACAGGTGTACCAAAATGCATTTTATCTTACTGGTATGCTCAACAAAGAATGCAGGTTAAATGGGGTAACCAGGTTTCTGAGCCTTTTAAGATCAGCAACGGGGTGAGACAGGGGAGCATTCTCTCCCCTCTTCTTTTTAACCTGTACTTGGACGAATTATCCCTCCAACTGAACGCGTGTCACACCGGCTGTGTAGCAGGAGATCTTATCATTAATCATCTCATGTACGCTGATGACATAGTTCTGTTGAGTCCAAGCACTGCTGGCCTTCAACAACTATTAAAGATTTGCTCAGACTATGGGGTTGATCATGACATTGTGTTTAATGCAGGGAAAAATATGGTTATGATCTCCAGAACAAAAGAGGACAAAAATATTAATTTCTCTGACTTCCACCTTCTCAATGCTGTGCTCGCATGTTCTGATAGAATAAAGTATCTCGG
>NC_050516.1:23085349-23087780 GCF_002922805.2 Oryzias melastigma
GTATGCTCAACAAAGTATGCAGGTTAAATGGGGTAACCAGGTTTCTGAGCCTTTTAAGATCAGCAACGGGGTGAGACAGGGGAGCATTCTCTCCCCTCTTCTTGTTAAGCTGTATTTGGACGAATTATCCCTCCAACTGAACGCGTGTCACACCGGCTGTGCAGCAGGAGATCTTATCGTTAATCATCTCATGTACGCTGATGACATAGTTCTGTTGAGTCCAAGCACTGCTGGCCTTCAACAATAATTAAACACTTGTTCAGATTATGGGGTTGATCGTGACATTGTGTTTAATGCAGGGAAAAATATGGTTATGATCTCTAGAACAAAAGAGGACAAAAATATTAATTTTCCTGACTTCTACCTTCGCAATGCTGTGCTCACATGTTCTGATAGAATAAAGTATCTCGGGCATATGATCCCAGAGGACATGACTGATGATGCTGATATCTACAGACAGAGTCGAGTGTTGTATGGCCAAGCCAACACCCTCTCACGAAAGTTTGGCTTTTGTACAGAAGGTGTCAAGTTGACTCTGTTTAAGGCTTTTTGTTCCCCATTGTACACAACACATCTTTGGGTGAACTACAAGACAGCCAGGATGAGAAAGCTGCAGGGGGCGTCTAATGATGCTTTAAGAGTGGTTTTAAGACAGCCTAGATGGATGGGAGCAAGTCAGCTCTTTGTTTTTAACAGGACGAACACCTTACCAGCTCAGTGGCCTTGTGGTAGAGTGTCCACCCTGAGATTGGAAGGTCATGGGTTCAAATCCTGGCCGAGTCACACCAAAGACTGTAGAAATAGGACCCAGTGCCACCCTGCTTTACACTCAGCATTAAGGGGTTGGATTGGGGGGTTAAACCACCAAATGGTTCTCGGGTGTGGCTGTGTATGCTGCTCCCTGCTCCCCCAGGGGATGGGTCAAATGCGGAGAACAAATTTTACACCCCTAGGTGTGGAACTTTAACTTTACTGCGCACTCATATAATCAAGTTCATGCTGGATTCCACTAAAAACTCTCTTATTATGTCCATACACAACATCAAGTTTAGTGCCATTCGTTTTAGATCCAGTACCTGGAAACACTGGAGGAGCTGCCTATACCCTCCCATTTTAATTCATTTATATTGGCCTTAATGTATTTTTTAACTATTTCAATATTTTCTGTAGATTTTTACCATTGTATTTTTATTTATTTATCTTCTTATACTTCATGTGTAGTCTAGATTATGACCCTCTTCATTGATCTATCTATCTATCTATCTATCTATCTATCTATCTATCTATCTATCTATCTATCTATCTATCTATCTATCTATCTATCTATCTATCTTTGATGTTCAAGGAGTCACATGACAATAAGATAAAGATCACCGGAAGAAGAGTTTAAATTTATAGAAGGTACTACAGGTTTTGTTTCTTTTTAATTAAAGTTGGTAGAATCTTCCTCTAGCCATTCCATAATAATTTTTAAACTTCCTTTGGACGTCTCACACATGTATGTTTTGGTTTTATGACAGTTTTTCTCCGTAGGTTTGGCTCATTTCCTGAAACAAAAATGAAATTTCCCTAATTCAAAGATTGTTTGGCCAAACACACTTGTACTTGTTCACAACAGAATGTCATTTCTCATCGCTTTGGTCAGATTTCATTTGCATTAGTACATGTCTCAAATGTGTCAGTTCATTTTTTTAGTTTTTTGTACAAGTTCCCTAGAGTTAGCACAATAAACCAACATTTTGCACATTTTTCAATAGCTTAGATCCTGTTGATTTAAACTGATGAGACAATTCTGAGTCAATCGGCCGTGCCGTTCAAAACATGTTGGCAAAACTTCATTCAGGGAGCCATCCCATTCACAATTATTAGGACATTTTTCTAATCTAGTCAAGAACATTTTGTGATGAACAATACAAAAATACTTGAAACAATTATTAGATTCCAGACAATTGTTGATGCTGAGGTCAAATGAATACTTCACTTTTTCACATCTCAAACAGCCAATCAACCAGTGAGTTCTAACTCCTCACAGGTGCAGCCTATATAATTGTAAATGCTGGCAAATATGTATAAATAGGCCAGGGCAAGAACCATTTGTAGAATGAACACGGAGGAGCAACAAAATGAGCAAGGTCAACTTCCTGCTGGAAGAAGAGGGAGTCAACCAACAGGAGGAGGAAGAGGAGCAGTGAGGATGCGTGGTGGTGGGATAAGAGGAAGAGGAGCACGCAGACACCATGCTGTCCCAGATACAGTAAAATACGGGCCACTATTATAGACCATGTTGTCAACCATCACCTCACAATGGCAGAGGCCGGTCGGCGAGTACAGCCAAATGTGAATTGGTCTACCATCTCATCCATTGTCCAAACCTTTCGCAGGGAAAACATGTATGTACTCAACAATCGGCTGTGATGTGGATGAAAATCTT
>NC_050516.1:23088970-23129394 GCF_002922805.2 Oryzias melastigma
AGCAGTGAGGATGCGTGGTGGTGGGATAAGAGGAAGAGGAGCAGTGAGGACGTCTGGTGGTGGGATAAGAGGAAGAGGAGCAGTGAGGATGTGTGGTGGTGGGATAAGAGGAAGAGGAGCAGTGAGGATGTGTGGTGGTGGGATAAGAGGAAGAGGAGCAGTGAGGATGCGTGGTGGTGGGATAAGAGGAAGAGGTCGAGGAGCACACAGACACCATGCTGTCCCAGATACAGTAAAATACGGGCCACTATTATAGACCATGTTGTCAACCATCACCTCACAATGGCAGAGGCCGGTCGGCGAGTACAGCCTAATGTGAATTGGTCTACCATCTCATCCGTTGTCCAAACCTTTCGCAGGGAAACATGTATGTACTCAACAATCGGCTGTGATGTGGATGAAAATCTTTGGCCAAACAGAGAAGAGCGTCTGGATGGCCAGGAGCATCAAGTTGATCACCCTGAGAGGGAGGAGACTAACAGTGACCAGTGAACCTTACAAGAAGGCCATTTGCAGTCCTGTAGGCTGCTTTGATTGTTTTGGGAGGGGTTAGTTTTTACATTGGACTTGCAGAGAAGAATATGCCCTTTTTTTAATTGTAAATAAAAAAGTTCCAATGTTTAATGTGTACGTGTGTGTGATGTTTAACTTTGATAGATACTTTAAAATCTTTTATGCTTGCTACATAGTTACCTCGACTTCTATTGTGACAAAACGTCTAAGCGGTTTGACCTGCAGAGCTCACACACTGACAAAGAGACAATACTTTTTGACGGCTCTGACCATCCATGTGAGACAAAAACTTCATTTTGACCCAAGAGTAAAGAGTTTTGGAGGAGATATGAGCGTCTGCAGGTGATCCATGGTGTTTGCTGGAAAATCCAGGTTGTTATGACAAGAGAACTAAATGAATGAGAATGAGCTAAATCATCTGAGAAGGATCCATGTTATTACGAGGGCTCTGACTCTTTACCTGGGAAGAGAATGAGCTGTTGAAGCATGTGTGAAGAGTTTTGGAGAAGAAACTTGGTTTTACGAGAGATCTGAACTGTTTTGGAAAAGTGTAAGTGTGTTTAGCCAAATGATCTTTTATTTTAATAAATGTAATTTCTGTTTCAAGAAATGAGCCAAAGCAACAGGGAAAAACTGTATCAGTGGATTTTACGATATTTTTTTGAGAATTTGACCCCGTTATCTTTTTCTTTTCCGATGGTTGTTTCTGCTGTGATGTCATGTTTTTTTAGGGTCATTCATTATGCCCAAACTTCATTTTCTATGGGAAGTTTTTGAGGTTTTACTGGGGCTATCATTCAAGAACTGTGAAAACATTCTGGTCCTTGTGGTCCAGAAGTGCTGCAGGACAGAATAACAAACATTATTTTATCTCAGAACATCAGGCTCCAGATGACAAAAGGTGTTTGCTTGTTTACAGACAGTGACAAACACAATAAGCCAATTCAGTTTTGACATCCCGTGACTCTTTCCACCATCTCACCAGTCTGTCCGGTTCTGAGCAGAGGATTCAGCGATGGTCGCATGAACCCAAATGCTGAAATTTCCCAAGAACCACTTTGCTTAGCTTGACGTAGACAAATTTTCATGCAAACTACCAAACACCTTCTGTGGCTGTTTTCTAAAACATGATGGGGGTAATTTCCACAATCATCCCTGACGGGCTGGGCGTTATTTTACTGTTTCCTAAAATTTCACTAAAGCATCCCATCAGAAATGTGCTTTTCCTGCAGTGCACAACCAGACGACAGCAGGGCTTTCATATAACACATATTTTAAAATATTCAAATAATCACAAAAAGTGGTTGGGAAAAGTAAACCTCCCAAAGCAGGACACACCAATTCCATTGAAAAATCTGTGCTGAAATCCTCCTGACAGCCACAGAGTCATCAAGGTTCACCTTGGCCCGCTCCATCCATCACTTTGATCAACCTCCAGGGGAAGAATAGGGAGATATTTGTAAAAAAGATGTAAATGGTTTTCATTCCTATTGATTTTGTGGCATTTTGTCCCAGAATTTTCCCAACTTTTAATCAACAAACTGTCACCCTCAAGGTTTCTGCACTTATCCTTGAAAAGATTCAAGGTTTTTTAGGATTTTTTGGCCTCCATCGTTTCTGCAGAGTGAGGTAACTTCACATTGAGTGTATCCCATCAAGGATAATGCTTTAAGTGACATAATGAAAGGGATTCTTTGATCAATTTTAAGTGTTTTGCATAAAATCTTAAACTGGGCGTGAAAGTCAAAATCTGAGTTTGTCTCATTTCTGCATATTGTTTCGTATGTTTTACTAACTATTTAAGGATTTTCTTTATAGAGTAAAATCTTTTTATCGGGATATTCAGAAAATAAATTAAGTTCCTTAGACACCATCAGCTGTTATTTTGTGATCTTTTTCTCTCAAAGTCAAATGTGGAGCTAAAACAGTCTGTGGTCTATTATAAGCAGGTGCTTTCCTATGACACCAACACTCTGCAGTGTTTCCATGTAAACGTTCTAGCAGAGTTTACAAAGCTGGGAAAGTTTCAGTGGAAACTACAAAACCAAATTTGTTTACAAATCACCATATCATCCCCGCACGGAGCTTCTTTGCATAGAGGTGATGGGATGTTCTATTACCTTGAAGCATTGACTGTATCTGAGAACTGGAGCGAGTGAGTGTGACATCACCCATAGAAATGGTTTACTTCCGGCTCCAAAGAAAGTCAATTGAGTCATCACTTTTGCCCGATAAGGGTGCCTCCATGTTGGAACCAGACGACATCAGTAAGGAGTAATGGACTCTATGCACAGAGCTGTGTGACGGTTTAAAATAAGACCTCTCAGTTACTTCCGGTTGCGGCTAACAGTATACATCGACTTAGCAAATCTCTGTGTACTATTCCTGGTATTGCATATTATAAAGAAATAAACATTTCTTTCAAGCATTTGTAAAATATATTGACAACCTTTACACGGACCCAGAGGAAAAATTAAGATTATGGTTAATACAATAAAAGGTTCTCGATTGCGGCTGCATCTGCGTGACGACTAACATCTAACTTTAAAATTAAATACTGCGACCAGTAACAATGTTGAGATGCACTCAAAATACGTGAAACATTGCAGGAATCTGCATCTTGGCTGCACCTTATGCGAATCGCCAACATGAATTTCTATCCGTTTTGCGCTGGTTACACGTAAATACGTGCAAATAACATCAGCCTTAGCAAGTTACCTTCAAAGTTTGCTATGTAGGATGAAAAATACAATTACAATTCTTTAGAATCTACTGGAATGACGTTGATCGTGTTAACGGTTGAAAAGTTACAGTATGTTAAAGATTTTGTGTTTAAGCTCCACCGGTGATGCCTCGAGTGTTAAAGGGTTAACAAATATAAGTTCTAAAATGAGAGGATAGTTTATCCATTATGTCAAAGACATCTCATATGCTTCAATCATCTCATCAGAAATCCTAATCTGTCTGTATAAACAGTCGGCCTGCTGCTCAGGTCCTCTAGATGTCCTTCAAACAGGTCCAAACAGGTCCAATCTTCACTTCTTTTTCTCTGTGATCCCTCCACAACAGGCCTTTAAAATTCCATCAGTGTCGCTGCAACAGTCAAGGTCAAGTTTCAGCTTGAGTCGAGGAGAGACGTGGGAGAACACAGATTACTTTGAGATTCTGCAGATAGAATTCCTGTAAAGGTTGAAGGAGTTAATTTTCATTGTTTATTCATTTGCACATCTTTGCTGTAAAGTTAAACTCATCAGTGAAGTAAATCAGGAATCACAGTTTCTCCTCATGTTTTCGGCCTCAGGAGAGGATTTCAGAACACGCCTGCGTCTCTCCTGGTTTCCGTGAAATACCGGCTAAATTTTTCCTTAATTGGGTTCTACACGCATCAGCTGGTCTCTGATGGATTGAGTCTATGTGACGTCATTTACTGAAAGCAAAGTGAAAAGATGGAAACCTGTTTGCTGTTTGTCCCAGTTGGTATTTTCTCAAAAACACTCGACAATTAATATAACACAGAAAATAAAAAAAACTAATCTCTTCAAATAAATTTAGTTCTGCCGCAAGAGAACAGAAGTGTCCTTTTTAACTGTCACTTAAAACACTTTTGTTCGGTTCACAAGCAGCTCTTTGAATCCATTAGCAGTTTTCTCCAGAGGCATTCAGTAAAATGTTCAAGATATTTGCAAAGTTCTTTGATTTTTAATTTTATAAGCTGAATAAGATGAAATGTCCAGGCGTATATTTGAGCACATTATTTACTTTTGGTAAATGGGCTATTTTTATGAAATCCAACTGTATTTAAGTGTATATCTAATCTGCAGAGCATATAAATAAATCATTATGTCTTAAATTTCACATATGTTTTGTTCACCTTAGTTAACATTTGAAGAAATTGATCCTGTAAGAGAGGTTTTACCTTGTTTTACTTGTACGTTGGATTCAGACTGGACACATTTGCTTTGCTTAAAGATCCAGTCCAATGAAAATGGACTTTTTAAATGTTTTTAACAAGCTCTTGCAGCATTTTTCCATAGTTTAGGATCTCAATAAAATAATTTACAATTAAAAACGTTGTTTCGGAGTGTTTCTTCATTCAAAAAGGGAGAAGATGAAAACCAGATGCTTGAAAAATGCTCAGATTAATGACGCAGCAGCTGAAATGGGCGTGTCAAAGTCTACCTTTACCGCTCCGATTCTAAAGCATCCACTTGGAGACAAATAGATCCATTACCGTCTTGATTTTCCTTGTCTGAGCTGGTATATGGGTCAAAACTGTACGACTAGACAGCTCTGAGTCGCTTTTCTCCTTCAGAATCTACTGGGATTATCGTGTTAACGGTTGAAAAGTTACAGCATGTTAAAGATTATGTATTTACCAGCAATGCCTCAGGTATTATAGGGTTAACAGTGGATTTGAGATGAAGATGCCCTTCCTGACACAACCCTGTACTTGAGGGGCACAGGGACCCAGTTAGGCAGCAGCATCAAGGGTCTTGACTAAGGACCCAATCTGGGTGGGGATCAGTGGACGACCCTGGAATCGAACCCAGGGCTCCTGCGTGTCAGCCCTTCACCTAGCCCACTGAGCCACCCAGCCGCTCACCAACTCCTATCTACTAAAAAAACTATATAGTGCGGGACTATAGAGTGCCCTGCGTTTTAAAGGTAATTCAGACACGATGCTCACTACTTTTCTTTAGTTTTTCTAAACACCGAAAATGACGTCACCAATTTACGAAGTGAAAATCGAATAAACGAACATTTCACGACGTCTATTTATGACTCCACTATGTTCTGATGGTGAAAATGTGGATAGTTTATTCAAAAATTACGTTTAAACACATTTTTTTGTTCAACTGCAATGCATTGTGGTCTATATTCGCTAATCTAGTGAGCTAGTTTTTCGCAAAGACTTCTGGGAAATTTTGAGTCCACTCGATTTTTGGAATTAAAAGATTTGGACAGCATTAGAAAATGGCAAACACACTATATGGTGATTAGGGGGGAGTTCTGACACAACCAATGAGACATTTTTTGTAGTATCTTCCTGTTCTAAATCTGTCTAAAGTGTAAGGTGTCTAAGCTTAAAAATTATGTTAAGCATTTTAAATAATTTAATATATTTATTATGTCAAGTTCTATCACTTTGATCACTCAGCAATGTTCAAATTGACATTAAATGTGAATGTATCCAAATATATGAGAAAATATAAAGGCTTTTATAGGGTGTTGTACTTTTTTCACGACTACATGTCTCTTTAGTGATATTATTATGATTCATGCATTTTCTTTTTTATATAAGGGCTGCCAAATTGTGCGATAAAAAAACTGCAAACCAAAAAACTCTGATTTGATGGGGTTGCAACAGTTGCTTTAACTGTTCCTCAATCTTTGATCAGTTTTTCAGTCAGTAGCTCTTTTCTTCTTACTTAAATCCTCATTTGAACGGATGCTCCTGCTTTGACCTTTTCATGTGAAGCTGAGTTTGCTAATCCAAGCTGCAGCTGAAATATAAGATTTGATGGGGCGGTCTCTCGATTTTACAAAATGTTCTAAATTATAACAATTGTTTTTTCGTGTATCAAAATTAGGAATCCGGTAAAACATACCAAAACACCCGATTGTGACCGACACTGTGAGAAAAGAATGTTGAAAATTTTCTTCAGAAGTCTTGTTGTGGTTGTGTGTGTGAAAGACTGTCGACACAGGAAACGAAAGCTCGAAACAAAAAGTAATTTACATGAAGTACTTTGCTTGAGTACTGTACGGCTTCTTCTTTAAAACTGATCACAAAGATTCCCTAAAATGTTTATTATCTGCTGTTTTTGAAGCCATGGTAGCAATTTCCCTCCCGTGGAATCAATTAAAGTTCCATCTTCTTCCCAAAAACCCCACGGATGTTCAAGCTTTGTAGTGCAAATGGATGCAGAAACACAAATGTGGCGAGGGACAACGTTTTAAAAATAGAACGAGAAGACTTCAGCAGGAAGGGGAAGATGTTTCGACTGCAAAAATAAAAGACCATCTGTGAGGTAAATGCATTGACTGTTGTGGTCATCGTCCGTGATGAAGATTAAATTGGAGCAAATGTTCCTTCGCAGTCGTCTGGCTCCAGACCCCCGACTGGAAGTGGAGGGTTGATCTGATTAAAAGAAAAGGGTACGGACCTCCACTTTGAGATGTTTCATACGTTTGCAGTTCTGTTGGTATTTGTGGAAAAGCGGATGATTAGATGATCAGATTAACAGGCGCTTTGCATCAGATGAATCCGAGATTAATGTCTTCAGTGGATGTACGAAAGTCGATGTAAAAATCAGGAAAAAAATGAATGCTGAACCTGTCAGGGCTGACTTAAGGTGGATTCAGACTGGACACATTCAGTTCGCTTAAAGTGAACCAGAGCCCCCCCGATGTTCCCCATGTTTGGTCACATGGTTTTGTTCACAAGATTTAGTTTGAAACAGGAAAGTTCGGATCAAAACATACCAAACGCAAAGTTCAGGACTCAATCTGGACTAAATTAACCCTTTAACACCAGAGGCGTCGTCGGTGACGCTTAAACACAAAATCCTTAACATACTGTAACTTTTCAACTATTAACACGATAATTCCAGTGATAATTCCAATCTGGAATTATCTTATCGTGTTAACAACTAAAAAACTACAGTAAATTTAAGATTATAAACATTGGAGCATCAGATGTTCTTAAAGTGTCTGTAGTGGAGGGCCAGAACTCAACTTAGACTGGAGGCCCATTTTGGTGACAAAAATGGTTAAACATTTCTTGTCAATATTGTGTCATTACGATAATCTCCCACGTGTGACTGTAGTCACAGTAGTTTTTTGTTTTATTTTTATTTTTGTCAGATAAATCAAACAGGCGTATCAAAGAACAGCCCAGGTCCTAAGGAGTTAAATCACGTAGCTAGCATGTAGCAGTTAGCAGCTGCTGTTCAGCTGTCTGTCGGCAGCACAAAGAGTTTAACATTAAACACAAACCCAGATTTTCTGTTGAAATGCCTTTATATGTTGTTGTTTACGTTAAGACAAACCAACAGAGACACTCGTTGCCAGTTTGCCAGATGTGGAATTATTTTAATTTTCTTAATGGATTTAAGGAAATGGACTATTTTAGTGATTTTATTGATCAAAAAATAAGTTGTTCTTGTTTTGGTTGCTCTTTTGTTTTCTTTCATGACTGTTTCTAATGTTCTAAATAGTATTAAAAATAAAGTTAAACTGAAAAACATAAATTTTATCTGTTTTTTGACAACGCAGCTGCCTTCATAGTTAAAGTATTTTGTGTTGAATCTCAGCAATCTTCAATCTACATAAGTTAGAGTGTCAACACAGTAATGTGGTTTTCTCCAAAATGTTGAAGAGATTAATTAACTAAACATAATCTTTAAAAAAAAGAAAAGAAATGTTTCAGCTCAGTAGTTTTACCAACTTTACACAATTATTACCTGTCAAAACATAAAAACTTTAAAGACACTGAATAAAAGATCTTCCAAAGCCACCATTTGAATCCTCTCTTCATGTCGTTTTCTCTGTCAAGTTTAGCTAGTTTCTCATCTCTTCTTTTGTGTAATCCTGCTGTCAAAAAACTGATAGAAATGATAATTCTTCTTCTTCTTCCTCCTTTCTGTGGCAGATGAACAAACTGATCAAACATCCACAGCCATAACACCAACTGAGAGCCTTTTTGGAAGCTTTGAGGTTCAGCTCTCACAGGTCAAATATCTGTAATCTCTTTTTGAAATATTGCAAAAGGCTGAATTACAACTTTGTTTAGTGTTTTTCTCACATTAGCTTCCACTTTTTTACTGCAAAGTTGACATTTATGTGTTGCACTCTACAACATGCTGTAAATTTATAACAAAAATCAAATTATTTCTTAAAGTGAATTAAAATAAGTCATTAAAAATGCTCCACAGACTAATAGCAGCTGTGCTTGTGAACTCCTGGACGGCCTCTGTGCTGCATTGACTGCAGCTCTTCCTTCAGGCATTACAACCCAGTGCTCATCACCCAGACGTTAAAATGTCTTTACAATCATCTCATCAAATCTAAAAGTGAACTCCAGCAACCATGAAAGAAAACTGAAATGTATTTAGTGATTCAGATGTTCTGCCTTTAGGAAAATGACCGTGACAATTTGATGTGCTTGTCAAACTGCAGGAACACTCATTTTAATCCTCTCAGTTTTTAAAGAATTCCTCTCCAGTTTTGCTGCTTTTGCTCTTCGGCGGATGAAGTGACTGTCCTCTAAGGCTCATTTCAGCCCCGACGCGAACAATTCCTTCTGTTTAGAGCGGGAGTGGGTTGATGAGGAGCTGCACGTTCTCCCCGAAACGATCATGCTTCAGCAGCCACCGCACAGATCCAACACAATGGAGCTGGAACACATTCACTTAAAGAGCTGCACCAAGCAGAGGAGCGAAAGAGAGAAATGGATGTGAAGTAAATGGGGGTCCAAAAGTTTATGCAACTTGAAATGTAACATGCCGTTCACTAAAGGTACGGTAAAGAGAGGGGTCGAGTTAATTCTGGTGAGTGTTTCTACTCAGTTTATGTCCCCCATGACAACTTTTTTTAATCAAAAAAACATTCTTAGTAGTGTTTTAATTATGATTATGAAGTTTTTAACCAAAATCCTACAACCGAAATGTCTTAAAAAGCCATTTTTCATACTGATCTGAAGCCTCAGTTTCCAAAATCTCCTCTGAGGGGGCGTGGCTTTTGGTGCTGAACTGAGGAGCCCCGCCCCTGATTCCACTGCAGACCGGGCCTTGCTGTTGTTTGCAGGCATTTATAATGTAGAAGCGTGGAAGTGTTAGCTTAAATGGGCGCCATTTTGGTGTTTTCTAATGTTCTCCTCATTACCTTCTGCCAATCAACAGGTGGCTACAGTGGCTCCGCCCCAAGCGCCCTGTGTTATTTTTCAATGGACCTACAACTGTTGGGGGGCCCTCAATAGATATGGGCTGGTCTGTTTAATGAGTCCATTTTACAATGGAAATGATCTAAATACTGGACCGGACCTCTGAGTGGTAACGAGGCTTAAAGTCGTCCCCAAAACACCAAATCTGTTTCCAACCAAATGACTTTTCCTGTCTGAATACAGATTACTGAAAGATTAGGAGAAGGCAAAGTTTTAGGTGTTGAACTGAAATCAAACATTGGAATTATGGTGTGTATTGTTATGATTTTTAAAGCAGAGTCTTTGGCTTATATAATAAATATAAACCTCTTAGTCAAAAGTAAAGTCAGATAACTTTGGATAACCTGGATCCACGTCGCCTTAAGGAAAACGTTTAATGATGCTCAACATCACGGAGACTGATGTGAGCACAAAAGTAAACGAAGGAAACAAAACGATTACAGAAAGTTTTTTTTAATCTAATTTTATATTAGATCATTATAGTGTTTCTGAGACAGCTGGGCTTTTCATTTTCATTTAGGACTGAGGTCCCACAATCACAATCAGTGGTGAAACTTGACATGTCAGCCAAAAGCTTAAAGGAAATGACTCGCAGAAAAATTACTTTTATCACACAAGCGATCCGAAGTGAATTTTCCTCGCATGTGTGCTGTAACCCACAAATTACTAGAAAAAGTGTTTTATTTTGATAACTCAGAAAGCTGTCGAGAATTGTAAAAAAAAAAAAAAAAGCTTTTTGTTTTAATAAAAGTTGCATTAAATCCAAGACCTGTTCTTTGCATGTTTGCAGAAACTGAACTTTTATTATTGTGTTTTCTGTTTCTGTTCACCATTTAACACTGAGATGAACCGCTGTTTTTCTAAGAAGTATAAAGTGGAACCCACTTATTTCCTGTGTAATCTAAAGTGACTGCTTCCTCCTTTAGATTCCTTATTGACACTCAAAGAGGCAAAAGAGAACAGAACCAGAACACTTAAACAATGTTGAGCCACAAAATCACTTCATATGTCGAGTCCTGTTAAATTTTATTGAAATAATTTAAAGATTTTCATCCAACGTGAAGATTGTGGAAGCCCTTATTTTGTTTTCATATCTGTTTTCATCACTTAAAGCTCAATCTTGACAACACCTTGTGTGTTTATGTCCCATTCGCATCAAATAAAAGCACCCAAAAGAGAAGCCTCAGTTATGAGGACAGGAAGTGGCAGCTCTGTAATGAGGCGCCTGTTATCTGCACAAACAGAAAGAGAAATTAGCTCCTTCTTTAAATACATAACTACCTTTAAAATTGTTCAATCCACACTGCAAATTATTCACAAAGTACACACAGACCTGTATAACAACTTGAATTAGGATGGCAGTTTCCCAATAGTTTAGCTTCCTGACCATCAAAAATGTTGCATCACAGGAAGGAAGCGTCTGTGGCTGACACTGGCTTCAGGAAAGGCAAATAATCTAAACCTAAGATTGTAGATGTTGGGGTCAAAACTCTGATTTATGTGAGGCGTTTGTATCAGACGGAGCCAGGTGCACGTTTATGATCTGAGAGGAAATTGTTGAACCACACCTGCTGATTCTTTTTCATCTTTTACAGCAGATTTATCCAACTCAGCAAATAATGAAGAACTAAACTGTCAAACAAGACAATAAAACGCAGTTTCTGCAGAAAATGAAGCTTCAGTTTTGACTACAAGGGAACAAACTCCAAGACCTTAAAACTTTAAAGGACACTGACACCCTTCAGCAGTAAGTGAGGAAAATGGATTTAGTGAAGATTCAAGCATCCTAACATGCTAATTAGTCTGCAGGAGATCTGATGTTTAACTTCAGTGAATCTCAAGTGCTCTAAATTTAGAAAAAGGCCTTCAAAATCCTAAGCATTCAGCCTCTTAAGTAAACTTAAGACCAAGTTTATTAAAGAATAGACTAAACCAGGAGGTATAAAGAAGCCTCGTTGAGGTTGAAGCAAGAAACCATAACCACACAAGTCACATGTGTCCTCATGGGTGGGTACGAGGAGTCTGCTGGTGAAAAATGGTCAGATCTTTATAGGACATGCAGGTGGTTTACAGGAAATATCCAACATATTCTTAAACACACCATGTATATGGATGTATGGTTCTCCACTTTTTGACATTTTGGGGATCTCCAAATTGCTGGTTGTTCCCATTAAATCAGGGTCCCCAATCTCCAGGCCGTGAACTGGTACTGATCCGAGGGCCACTTGGTACCGGGCCACAGGTAGGGAATAAATGCTTATGCTAATCAGGGGTCCCCAACCCTAAGGATGTGGGCTGGGCCGGTACCCTAACCCAGGGGTCTCCAACCTTCAACTCTGGAAGAGCCATTTGGATTGATTTCTCACTGACTACAAACCAATTGGAGCCACAAAGTCTTCCTTCACCCTTTGAAAAAATAAGACTGATTTGTATTTGTGCTACTGTTATTATCATAATAAACATAAATGGAATATTGTTCATTCTCCATAAATAAAACACAAACATTCAAAGAAAATAGCCTTTTTTAACTTTTGACAGAAATTCCTTTCAAAATAAAATACATCCTGTCACATATGATCATCTCAATGCAGCAAATGTAGTAGTTTAATGTCAGCAGTGATTCAATAAAAAGAGTTAATTTCACTCTTGTTGGTCCATCTCTGCCAGAAATGTAAATCTATCAAAACCAAAATTAAATCCAAGCTAATTAAATGAACTTATCTTGTCTTTCGAACACACTTACAATACCTTCGTTTTTTCAAAAATAGAAAATTCGCTTAATAATCTGGTCCGCCTTAATACCGTTAGGCTTTTTGACGTCCATTGAGTTTTGAGGATCCACAAAAATGTGTTAAAATGTTGTAGTTTGACTTGTGGTACGTGCAGTCCTTCAACTCTTTGCTAATGAGTTAAAGTTTGAGTTGTTTGCCTTTTTTTCCTTTACTACTTTCTCATTTCTTACTTTATAGTTGCTTTTGGAAACTTTTTTGTTCTTTAACCTCGTGCTCCAGAACGGCAGGTTTCAGACTCCTGGCCCAACCCTAACCCGGTACCATGTTCTGAGGGTTGGGGACTCCTGATTTAATGGGAACAGCCAGCACGTCAAAAAAAAATGAAAGTTGGGGACACCCAAAATGTTAAAAAGTGACGCGGCGGGGGCCCGGACCATACATCCATATATGACGAGTTATGAGTGAGAGTGTGTAGACATATCGAGGTCATAGACCGCTTGGTGAACGCGTAGAGAAAAAAGATTCATGCAGGTTTATTTCTCTGGGCATCCTGCAAGTATCTATGGCAAGCCTTTTTATCATTTAATCAATACTGAAACACTAGTTAACTATCTGACAGTAAGATCTTCACTAGTTCACTGGTGACTTTTATAAGAATGCACGAGTGAACTAGTGAGAAAACTAGTTAACCAGTGGGCTTTTTGCACTACACTAGTGAACTTTTGCTCTCTCACTAGTTGACTAATAAGACTTATATACGTCTCACTAGTCAACTAGCAGGTCACTAGAGAACTAGTGCGATATTTTGGTCACACTACTTCACTAGCAAGCTTCACAGGAGCCTTACTAGTAAACTTATATAACATTTGCACGTGACTAGTTAACCAGTGACCCTTTGAGAGTGTCACTAGTTAACTAGTAAGCACAAATAGGGCCCACTAGGAAAATAGTGCACATTTTTAGATATTCCTTGTTCACTAGTTCACACTTTTGGTTATCACTAGTTAACCAGTGGGCTTGTTGCACAGCAGTAGTGAACTTTTTCTCTCACAGTAGTTAACAAGTAGTACTTACAAACGTCTCACTAGTCAACTAGTTCACATTTTACAAGTCACTAGTGAACTAGTGCAATATTTTGGTTGCACTAGTTAACTAGTGAGCTTTATAGGTGCCTTACTGGTGAACTTGTACAACATTTGGACATGTCTAGTTAACTAGTGGCCCTTTGAGAGTATCACTAGTTAACTAGTAAGCACAAATAGGGCCCACTAGTAAACTAGTGCACTTTTTAAGACCTTACTAGTTCACACTTTTGGGTATCACTAGTTAACTAGTTGTACTTTTGGCATTACTAGTTAGGCTTACACAGCCTGATATCAAGGATATCAATTAAATGATAAAAAGGCTTTCCATAAGAGACAGGTCATAGCAAACACTTAAAAACACATAAGGAGGTGAGACTCAGGCGTGTCGTACGGATTCTTAATCTCTTCAACCCCTCCGAACCCTGTGAAGAGCACAAGGGCCCTGTTAGTGCTGTTCACGTACTCAGTGCTCACACTTTGTGAACGACTAGAATGTGAAGTAAGGGTCTATACGACCGCATAACCACCTCTTAACTTAACCGCATAATAACTTCTTCACGATGCATTTACTATGCACACAACAATGGTACAGTCCATTTCCATGATGTCCCTTGAGGTTTGAACTGCAAGACACACCTGTATGTGTGCATGCACATGCAACTACCAGGTTGTCAGTTCACCAACCAGATGCTGTTAGTAGTATTAAGTAGATCCAAACATTTTTGGTTATGCTTCATGGTAATAAAACACTTTTCCTTCTAAATGATATCACATTTGAAAGGAGCATACATGGGATAAGCAGGAGAGCTGAAAAAAAATGAACCAAATCTCCTCTAACAATGCCAAACAGTGCTGCTGACTCCAGCTTTGAGCTTATTGACCCCCCGGGGTGAGCATCAGCCCTGCCACAGTGGTCTGTTCCAAGACTCCGTAAATCCTGTTTGACAGGTCTGGACGGGACCAGTGGGACGGGGAAACTTCAGGCTCGGGTATAATAGGGGACGTTTCCTCTGCCTGTCAGCGTGATTGTCATGTTTTCCTGTCTGGCTCTTCCACATAGTCTGGAACTCCGTCCTCCAAGATGACAGCCCCCACAGCGCAGGTTTACCAGAGTTCCCCTCAGGATTTTGGAATGGAGAGGACTGCCCCGGCTGCCTGAAGTCGGGCTCTCAGTGACGACCAACAATAAATGAGTTTGGACAAACGCTGGCTGGAGAGGGTGATGATGCTAAAGCAGCGTTTGACTAGCGGTTAGAGATGTTTTCTGAAGAAAATGGGTAAATTACTTTATTCTTATTTGCATTTTTATGCTCTGGCATCTTTATGACAAACCTGATTTCTCCGACATCAATCATGTTCTTTTCTGTAACCATCCCAGCTGTTCTTCTTTATGATTTCTCATAATCACTTCTGCTGCATCCTTACCTGAACCATCCCAACACAGTGTTTAAAAATCCAACACTTCTTAGGCATGATGGTTTAAAAACAGAACTTTTCCTCTATTCCACTGAGCGATAGGTTATTGTTTTGAGCGTTTCTATTACAAAACTGCCCCAAAAAGCTAGACTGAATCATACCATGTTTGGGCCCCTTTAGTTGTACATCCATAGAAAAAAGAAACAAACCAGTTAGAACTGAGCTGCGGTTGAAATCTGTTGATTGGTGAAAGAAAGCTGCTGCATTCCTCTTCACTGTCCGCAATCTTCTCTTAACGAACTATCTAGTGCCCTAGATTTTAAAAACATTTTGGACAACATGCTTGCTACATTTTTTTTACATTTTTTTACACACTCTCCTGCTATCTGACAGCACCCACACATCCCCAGACTAGGATTAGCAGTGCAACAAAATATTTCCGTTTTGAGCCAGATGCTAGGTCGGATCTAGTCGTGCAGAGAGCTTGTGGCACGTCCAGCGGATTTTCTACATCACAAATGCAATCTTTTCCAACCTGCTGATTTCTTCTGCTCTTGATTCACAACGATTTTCAAAAACAAATGTGATTTTAAGCTTAATTTTCTTCATAAATGTCCATTGATTGTAAAGGATCTTAATAACATGTTAAAAACACAAATCACATCTTTTAACTGAGCATTTACATAATTCATTCAAGTAGGGCTGGGTATCCAAATCATTTCCAGAAACGATTCGATTCACAAGAGATTGATTCAATTCAGATTTTTTAAGATTCTTTCAATCCTTCAATTCCACTTAATTTGAGTTAATACACTTTTTTTTTTAGAAAGACATTAATAATCTACTATATGTTTTGAATATATTCATATTAATCTGATCCAGTTCACATACTGTAAATGTATCAGTGAAATAATGAGATTGTTAATATCATCCAGTCTTACATGGATTCTCTAAAGGAGAAGTTCTAACTAAAATATTCAGATCATTAACATTGTAAACATTGTTCTGCTTCTCCTGGAGGACGTTTCAGTTTGGTCACTAGGTGGTGATGGCGCTATAGGATTACACCTTATTCCAGAAGAATAAAAATGTATGAGAAAAAAACAATTTTTTAGACCACAAATGTTTACTTTGAACAATATTTCCTTAAAAGAGTTTGGAAAATTCCTGCCTGTGAGTTTATAAAGATGTTCATTTAGTCAGAAATGTATGTTTAGGTCGACCGAGTGTTAGTATTAGCCTTCCTTTGGGAAATCCCATTAACCGTTAGCATCAAGCTAGCAGACTTTAGCTTTGTGTTCTAAATTGATTTATATTTTTATGAATCGATTATTGATCTGTTGAGTTTAAATCGAAGCTCTACATTCAAGTGTTTTCATTAGTTTATGGCTTTAATGATTTATCATTTCTACCTTAAAGCATTATTTATATTTGTCCTTTGATTGCTTTTCATGACTTCTTATTGTCTTAACACATGTGACATTATATATAATTGATAATATTTTGACTTAATATATGTGCCTTTTATGTTAAGTACTTTGAGCTGTACCTGTGTTATTGAAAGGTGATCCAAAATGAAGGGATTCATTGATTAATTGGTTGGTTTTTGAGGGTGATGCACCTGCCTCGACCAGCAGACTCCTCCCACTCAGCTTTGGGTCCACTCCCACTCAGGGCTTCAGTCAGTCACACATGTGACTTTGCAGAAAGAAGAGTGATGAATGTTCTCAGTTCACTCCGATCGTGATCACATCTGTTTTTGACCGATCCAGGACCGGAAACGTGGCTGAGTTTTCTGCAGGGACGCGCGTGTTCACCTTCCCGGTGACTGACACATGTCTGGTGCTGGGCTTCTGGGAAAGGGGCTGTGTTGGTTTTACTGGGGGTGAGTCATTCAGCAGCATCCCGGGTCCGTCCCGTCCAGCGCTCCAGCCAGACGCGTCAGTCGGGATGTGGAGGAGAAGTTGCGTCCGGCGCGCGCCTCCTCTGCGCGCGAGATCCTAAAAAAGAAGAGCGACTCCTCCACTTCAAAAATGAAAAGCCAAAGTAAAAGCGCCTCAGCGGATCCCCACAAAGTGGAAACGGGAACTCCCGCGCCGCGTTGGGGCTGAGCGCGCGCTCAGCCAGCACCCGCGAGCATGTCTGCGGATCTCTCCTCCCCGCTGGCTGTCTACATCGGAATGGAGGTGCTGATCGCGGTCTCCTCGGTCATCGGGAACGTGATGGTGGTCTGGGCGGTGCGCATCAACCGCGTCCTGCGGGACACCACCTTCTGCTTCATCGTGTCCCTGGCCTTGGCCGACATTGCAGTGGGGGCTCTGGTCATCCCCCTCGCCATCACCATCAGCATCGGGCTGCAGACGCACTTCTACAGCTGTCTGCTGGTCGCCTGCACGGTGCTGGTCCTCACGCAGAGCTCCATCCTGGCGCTGCTGGCCATCGCCTTTGACCGCTACCTGAGAGTCAAAATCCCAATGAGGTAGGCCCAAAGGTGAATTCCACTGTTTCAATATTCTATCACCTTATTACTTCAAAACCAGAATGTTTAAAGTTCACTTTTCTGTGCAGTTTAAGTTAGTTTGAAACATCACTTTTTAGCAAGTTATGTTTATTTTGCCCAATTTCAATCAGAATATGAACTTAAACTAAAAAAATATTTATTTTCTAGTCAAAATCAGATAAAAAAGTGACTTACAGATGGAACAAACTCATCCGTGACTAATTTTCCTCTTTTTCCACTATCTGGAGAAATTGTAGGCTGTAACTTCCTCCTTATAGGAACTCAAAGTTCCTCTTTACGTTGAGAACCAGCCTGGAAGAGTCTCTCACAGAATGCATGATTGGTCAATAGTGTCATGGTGGCTGCTTCACCGATTGCATAATTCCTCAATTTGGCAACAGGAGCCCTGCAAGCAAGAAGCACCCACATGTGCACACAGCCCTTTTCTGTCAGTGGCCTTAACCCAGACCGTTTTATAATGAAGAATGTCATCTGACACCTGTTGCATGATCAATAGTTGTTTTAAAGAAGATAATTAAACTGAACTGTCACATCCTGGCTTTCATCAGATACTTTCCACAAATAAAAAATGTTGCAAGAGTGAATAAATAATAGGATCAACTCACTAAGAACTTCTATCTGGACAAACTCAGCTTTCAAAAACTAAAATGTTTACAGTCTCTGGATAATATGAGCTATAATTTCCCCTCCACCCATCCCTCCCCTGTGACTGCGATGCATTCTGAGCCCCACTGATTGCTTTTTATAGCGGAGGTGTTCGGAGACATGTTGTGGTGATAAGGAGGCAAGCGTCCCGTTGTTGGTGGGAGATCGGGATGGAGTCTCTGAGGAGAAGTGGACCGACAAAAGACGAATGTAAAGTTAATTTTGACAGACGCAGAGCTGATTTGTATGTGAAACGAAGGACCAGCAGCTGCACGGGAGTCTATACGACTTAATTCACAAGCGCTCTCTTCTCCTCAACCTCTGGTTGAACTTTCACTTGTGCTTACCTTATCAAAATTCATGGGCGTCGGCAGCAGCTAAAAGGGAGTCTAACTTCTGTTAGATTTTTGTGTGTTGTGCCAATGCAACTGGAATAAATAAATAAAAAGCATATTACTGTTTTATCATCCTATAGGTGTTTCTTCAATCATACCTTTAAGAGTTTTGTGTTTATCCGGTTGTATCTGCTTTGGTAAGAACAGACAGAACTGATGACATTCTGTTGTGAGAATTCCAAGTTTTTTTCTTGGAATAGCAGGAATGTCTGGACTTGTTTCAATCTGCCGACTGCTGTTTTTGTGGAAACAGTTGTGAGAGTTCGACATTGATCAAAGACAAAGATCAGAAATGACTTTGATCACATTTATTACTGAGATAAACCACACAATGAAACTGTGGTACAGCTGAGCGGAGTGACCCTCAGACTAAATTACAATCCCTTAAAATACAATGTTAGGAGGGAGTTCTGCAGATCAGATGTTTTCTGGTTGAACAGGTTTAATTCTACCGAATTTAACGAAGTTAGTTTCCTGAAATTATAAAAGCTATTTTTTTATCTACAGATTAAAAACAGTTTTGACATAAATTCCTCTTTTATCTGCACAAACCACAGTTTAATACAGAGTTACAGTGAATAAAAGCTTTGCTCGGCATCTTTTCACATCAAACTTTGATTAAATTTTATTTTTTTATTGCTTTGGTTTAAGAAGAACGTTTGTCACCTAATAAAAAAAAGACAAAACCAAATAAAAAGCTTCACATTTCTTCACTCCTTTATTGGATTTATGTTGTGCTGAAAGACAGAATTATTAATATAAATTACAGCATTTTCAGACTTCATGTTCAGCCTGTTTTAACAACAAGGAGTTTAAAACAATCTTTTTGGCAAAAAGGCAAAACTAACTTTCTCAGATCTGAAGAAAGACAAAAACATTGGATTTAATCAGCAACCAAGAGTTTACCACAAGATCCTGTTGTTCCGCTTAAATTCCAGTACTATGTGTAAGTAATAAATCATTTTAGATGGAATAATAAAATAAAAACTCTGCGGTGGGATTTTGTGAGAAAGTTTTCCTTTGTCTGTGGAGTGAGTTCAATCAAGTTATGAACCTCCTCATTCACCAAAGCTGGAGCTTTCTCTGCTTTTGTCTCTGTATAGAAGCATATAGCATAAAAAACAAACAAAAAAAGAATATTGTTATTGTTTGTCTTATAGTTCAGATTATTTTGTGTATTTAAGGTATTTTTTGTTCCATTTTTCCCCATATTTTCCATCCATTTTTTTAAGAACTGCAAAGACAAAGAAACTAACCTCACCACATCAAGAAAACTCAAAGATGATCTGCAAGTAAAAGTTAAAAAGCCCCAATGTGTCCATGTCAGTATCTGTTTCCATTAATTGAATCACATGACCAACAGTTACTGCGCCGCTGCACAGCGGGCGCCACAAGAAGTCGCACAGCATCACATGACTCATCAAAAGTTGAGCATTTCATGCAGAATTTTCCTTTTTAAAATCACCAATCACAATTTCCCAAAAATCGTTTCATCCGCAGTCGCTCCATGGCCTGAACGAGATGCCGACGTCTCCTTTGATAGATGATGATGAGCTCTAGGGCCGTGGCAGAAATGTGAATGTATCATTTCCGTTGTCGTGTTTTTGAATGACTTTTCATGTTAGTTGGTTTTTTTGTATAATTATAATTTAATATAAAAAGTTTAATTGCAAAATTTACAGAAAGTACACCAAACTTGCAAAGCAAAACAAGTGTGAAGTTTTACTTGCATTGTCCAGTATGAACAGTTTATGTTTTGTTTGAGTCAGTCCTTACGACAACATGAGGCACAAAGCAGCCAAGTTTGTTGGTGATCTGCTGGACGCTCACAGTATGCACATTTGACCATGACCACACTGTGAGTACGCAGAATATTTTAGACGATTTTTTAAAATTATTTTTCATATATATTTTTTTGTTTTTCAATATATTTTGTCTAACTTTGTTTTTAAATATCTTTTTTGTTTGTTTGTTTGTGTTTTTTTTCATATTTTGAATTTTATTTCTATTTTTTTAATAACATTTTTTTTTTTTTTAGATCTTTTCTCGTTTTTTTATGGGTTTTTTCAATTTTTTAAATAGTTTTTTCTATTTTTTCATTCTATTTTTTAAAATTCTTCCCTTTTTAAAATATTTTTTTTTTTTATCAATTTTGTTCCTTTTTTTGGATTTTTTAAAAATGTTTTTCTAATTTTGCAATATTTTTTTTATTTTTGCAATAATTTTTTTCTGTTTTTTTTAGATATTTTTGATGTATTTTTTCATTTTTTGACCATTTTTTAAATCAAAATTGTTTCCTTTTTTGTTTTGTTTTTTTATGTTTTTTTGTATATTTTTGTATATTTTTTTTATTTAAATCTATTTTTTTTCTGTTTTTTTCTCAAATTATTTGTAGGACTACAACAGTAGTAGTAGTTGCAGTGGTAGGGGCGTTGTTCAACATGCTGGTTCACTCTAAAACCGAATCCAAATTCTTCCCCTGTTTTACGGCCCCTCCAAACATTTAGCTCTCCAAACGGAGAAATATGGAAATATTAAGTTGAGGGTGCTGCAGCGACTCACTCACACAATGTTTTGATTCTTGTTATCAGCTTAGCTTTGCACATGCACATCTTGTCCATCTTATTTGCACACACACACATACACAATCTGAAACCTACCTACACACACAATCCTCACCTAGTTACAAAGCATATGGTATAGTCTACATGTTCTCCCAAATATGGTCATGTTGATTTAAACTGTTTTTCTTAATAAAATGGCTGAGCAGACGGGGGGGCTGGGTAGCTGCAGACTGAGAGCTTACAGATTGTCTCTCTGCCGTTTCCCCTTCGCTGTGAACTGTAATTTGACTTACCTTACTGGACTGGTTCGTGGGTTTTTTATTCCTTAATATCTATTGGTGATTTGGACCTAACATAGTGTCTTCAAATTAAGATGTTACTAACCCTCAATGACATCATCAATAGTGTTTGGTCCGGTAGTGTTCCACTAAAAAACTGTTCACACCGAACAATAAAAGTCATATGTCACCATTGTTTTGCCCTGTTTGTGGATCAAGTAGGAAAACCTAAACAGTGTGGATAGGGGGCGAGTAGAGAAACAAAACAGACACGACACAAACACGTTTTGACTTTTCTACTTTTAAGTGCAGATCTTCTAATAGTTTTCCTGAGCAGATGAGGTAAAAGTCCATCCTATTTATAGTTCTTAGTTCTTAAAAAAATGAGAACAAAAAACAGAAAAAATTAAAATGAAAATCACCTGTTTTTGTTTTTCTAATTGAATGCAATATGCATTTATTCGTTTCATACATCAGACAGTCTAGATGTTTCCTACTTTGGCTTAATAAGTTGGTTTAAATCCTTTTCTGAGGCAGAGCTGATGCTCGGGGTTTTATCAGACTATCCTCAGATATTGCTTCAGTGACCTTTCATCAAAGATGATGTATTGTTTTCTGTGGAAGATGAAAACATAGGCGAGGTAGCACCTCTTTATTTTTAGTAAGGCTGCACTTTGTTCAACATTATCTCGGTTTCTTTTTTATGAGGTTAAGTGGAAGTTTTTTTTTCTTTTGTTTCAAAAAGCTATTTATTAAAAAGTTTATTATACTAATTTATTCCTAATTAAAAGCACAATTTGTACAAAACAATAAATGGATTTCAGTCCTCGAACTTTAAAAATGCACAAAATTGAAGGTATTTACAGAAAAAAATTGTTACATTGGTGGTGAAATGCTAAAATGTGAAGCTTTTTGCTTAGAAATGATGAACAAGTTTGGAATTAAAAAAGAGAGGACAGAGGAAGTGAAAAATCTAACTCAGAAACCAAGATCCCTTTTGCTGTGAGTCAACCGCGCTGACCGACGGTGCTGAGCAGCTCACCACCATGAATCAGCAGTTTTTTGGCTCTCTTTATTGACCCATACTATGAGCAACTCTAAACATTTAAACTGGCAGACTCTGGAAAAACAGAGCCAGAAAAAGCTTTTAAAGAAACGTGGACTTTGCCTGTCTTTGAACCTGGGAAAGTTTTGGTAAAACAAACGGGAAATGTTTTCAGGCTGGATGAGAACGGCCACTTCTGCTCATTTAGTTTTCAGCTCATTTTCTGGACATAACTTCACTTGCTATCAGGAGCAAACAAAAACAGTTTTGTTAAGATAAGGAATACAATTTTCCATATTTGTAGAGAAACATTTGTTCCTCTGAGATGTAGAGCAAAATTCCAAACATGCGATTAACTAATTGATTAACTTGATTACTTTATTTATGCTCCAACTCAGGTGGAAAGTGTCATAAATAATCTTCCAATCATTTAAAAACAAGATTTTCATCATATTGTAATTTCTAATGAAATCCATTTTCCAGTTCTTTCAAGATAATATTTAATTTATCTGTAATCTCGAGAAAACAAGCTGTAATTTTATTATAGAAAACGAGCTGAAAAGATCCTTCACAGAGATGGCCGTTCTTGTTATCCGTTGTTTCTGCTTAGTATTACATTAATCCTCTGTGACCTAATTTGCGATAAAAAAATAGAAAGAGGCTGAACTCATTGTGCTACATGTTACCCTGAAGATCCAAAGTTTTTGCGATTGTTTATGTTCCAGCTTTTAGAATGGAATGCATAATCCTACCAAGCAGCGGTCTCTCCTTTTTGTCATACATACAGTTTCAACTATTTTTTTCTACTTCCAAACAATGTTCCATGACTCCCCTAGAAAATACATCTTTTTTCCTTTTTTAACAATAATTTTCTCCAATATTAGAAGTGGCCTTTTAAAGCGGAGCTGTTGAAAACTTTATTATTTGTTTTGTTAGATTAGCCTTCCTTGAGCAGGGCCGGACTTACCATTAGTCAAAGGTAGCCGATTGTCTGGGGCCCCTGACACCTCGGGGCCCCCAGCTGAATACTTACTAAAAATGTCTAAAATAATTTCCAGGCCTGTTATTATCTAACTGTGTCATAAAAAACCCAAATCACTGAAATGGAATAAGACTGCTCATGTGAAAGTGTTCGTCCTCCCCCAGCCCTTATGCAGTAATTGAATATTCCATTTACAGACAGTTAACAAACAACTTTTTAAAGAGATAAAAACCCCCCAAAAAAGTTGTAAAATTAAGCATTGTACTGTGAAAAAAGAAAAAGGCACACATATTTTTTGCCACACTTTCTTAAAGTGAACAAAGACAAAAAAGGAAAAAATATATATACAGAATAATGAGAAAAAAGTCAAAATGTTATGAGGAAAAAGTTATAAAATTATGGAAAAAATGTTAAAATATGAGAATGAAGCCATAAAATTATGAGAACAAAAGAAATATTGTATAAGAATAAACTCGTAAAATTTTGAGGAAAAAGTAAAAAATGTGACTATAATATCGTTGTAAAATTACAAGAGACAAGCCACAATTTTATGGGAAGGAAGACATAAAATTATGGAAAAATAGTAAAAAATATGCCATAATAAAGTTGTAACATTAAGGGAAAAAGATCCAAAATTTTTATTAGATAAACTCATAAAATTAAGGGAAAAAAGTAAAACATTTACAAGAATAAAGTCGTAAAATTATGAGGAAAAAAATTCAAAATAATACTCTACCAAAGTTGTAAAATTACGAGAAGAAAGCCAAAATTTTATGGGAAGGAAAATGTAAAATTGTGAAAAAAAGTGAAAAAAAATTAGTGTAATAAAGTTGTAAAATTATGAGAAAAAAAGCATTTTTTACCGGAATAAAGTCACAAAATTATGAGGAAAAAAAGTCAACATTTTACAAGAAAAAGTGACGACTTTTTGAGCCTCCAAACTGCTAACTCCACCACTGTCCTTGAGTCAGGACGAATGTGCAGCCATTTCTCCGTTGATTCATGCATGTGACTCTTTTTACAAACTTCTGTGCAAAAAACGAGTTAAAGTTTGTTGTTTTGAGGACAAACATGAGGATTTTTTTGTTTTTAAACAACTAAGAAATAAGAAACCAAGCGTCAATTTTCTTGAAATTTTACCTTTTTTTTTCTAAATGTCTTATTCTTTGTTGCCATAGCTACAAGCGAGTGGTGACCCCTCGGCGAGCTGGCACAGCCGTGCTGTTGAGCTGGCTGGTGTCCATCGTAGTGGGCCTCACGCCCATGTTGGGCTGGAACAACCTGCAGCAACTCAACCGTTCTTCCGTAACGGAGGATCTGCTGGTGATCTGTAAGTTCGAGACGGTCATCAGCATGGACTACATGGTCTACTTCAACTTCTTCGGCTGGGTGCTGCCCCCTCTGCTGCTCATGCTGGCCATCTATGTCGAGATTTTCTACATGATCCACAAGCAGCTCAACAAAAAGGTGGTTTTGCAGTTTCTTAACGCGACGGAAAGCTGGAAGGAAGGAATGCATATTTACCTGTTTTCACTTTTCTTGTAGGTTTCTGCCAGCCACACGGATCCCAGGCGTTATTTTGGGAAGGAACTTAAATTAGCCAAGTCTCTGGCGCTGGTTCTTTTCCTCTTTGCAGTCAGCTGGCTTCCGCTTCACATCATCAACTGCATCACCCTCTTCTGCCCTAAATGTGACAAGCCGGAATACCTCATTTACATTGCCATCCTTCTCACCCATGGCAACTCCGCCGTCAACCCCATCGTTTATGCTTTCCGCATCAAAAAGTTCCGCACGGCGTTCCAGAAAATCTGGAAACAGTACGTGCTTTGTCGGGATCCAGTCGGTCGTCTTCCTCAAAAGGGGAGTCAGAGAGTACGGAGTAATGAGACGAGACTCGAGCAGAATGACGATGACGACAACGATGTGTGACCTTTGGTGACTAATTGAGTTAAGCTGCGACCGGGTTTAATGTATCTCACAACGAGGAGCAGCTCCCGGTTCTGCTTTCATGCTGAAGAGATGGTTGTCCAGAAAGGTGCAAATGTCACCGCGGAGCATCCGAGACACGCCACCCAGCACGCAACAAGAAACCAGCGCTACAAACGAGGCGCGGGATCCCGTCAGGCCAAGATGTAATTAAGACAGATTTCTCTGACACTGGTTGACGGAACAATCTCTCATGGGAGAATGGGAGTTTCATCTGGGTCAACAGCAACCTGCTGAACTTGAAGTTTATTTTTAGCACACGTGGTGCAAAAGTGACAGCAAAGTTGGAGCCTTTTTCATGTCAGTGTATTCTTTTACACCACGTGCTGCACTGATATGATTCAATCTGTGGCCTTAAGGGCAGGAAATGTAATCGAGAGAAATCAAGGCTAAGTGCTGAACAACAAACACTGGGTTTCGCGAGCGACCCAGTGCTTTACGGTCCGGGATATTTGATGCACTCCTAATGCACAGAGGAAGCAAATCTTGAGGTTGTGTAGGTCTGGTTTACCTTTAATGTATCCAAGTCTGTTTAATTCGAATGAACCAATATCTCTTGTGAAATCTACAGATACTCTAGGTTTGTAGGTTTACTTACTTAACCCTTGTGCTATCCTAGGTATGTTTACATTAAAAGTGAGGTCATCTGGACCCTACAAGACACTGAGCTTCAAGGATTTTTTATCTTCACTGGTGTCCATGGCAGACCTAAAATCCTGTCCACCTTTGTCATGGGAGGATCACACATCGAAAGAAGGATGGGGTCAGCTGGACCCCATAAGGGTGAAAAAGAAATGACAGTCTGTCATCCTAATGGTAGGTTCATTTGAACAGTGAGAGATAGAAAATCACAAACAAAAACACACATTTTATTGAGGGAGAAAATGTATTTGACCCCTAGAAACCATTAAGAGTTCTGGTTCATACACACCAGTTGTGCTGCATTCATACCTGATGTGATTCATGCGTCAAATTTGCATCTGCATCCTCTCTTTTCACTCTCATCAAATTTACTGATCGACTACTATTACTTGACGTCTGGTATTAATTTGTTGCCACATCATGGAAAACATGCATGATGTTGAGCGAGTAGCTGGGGTTCATATGTTTTGGAGAGTTCTACAGAGGTGCCGGAAAGCACATCGCCGTGTCTGGGGTCATCAGATCTTTAAGTATCTCTCCCGGTGCAGTGTACTTCGGTGTACTTGTAGCTACAGCTGTGCCTGATGGACGTTTTAAACGATACTTCCATCCCCAGATTGAGCATTAACCCGAGAGGGGAAAATTAAAAATTGGAGGATCTTTTTAACTATTGGCTAGATGAAAATAAGAAAAACATCATAAGCCCATGGAACTAGAGCGAACACCTGTGATGGCTCTCAGTCTGCCGGGTAGCCAACCACCGGCGGGCCATCATAGCTAGCTCCCCTTCCCTGGTATCAGCAGGCTGGGCGGCAGACCTTGGTAGATCGCTATGCTGTCCACCAGGAGGCTGGCTAGTCAACCGGGCTCGATCGCTCTAGCTCCACTGGCTCTGGCGATCAGTCCAGGGTGTATCCCGCCTTCGCCCAACAGTAAACAGGACAGACTCTGCTGCCCCAACAGGTTAAGAAAATTGATGGAAAATCCACCCATTGAGCAGCCATGTTGGATTTATTTTATTGCCCTTTGATTGAGACACTGAAAATGTCGCATACCCAAACCCAGCCAGCAAAGCCAAGTGGGCCCCATGTAGTTAAAAAGCAGGCAGAAAATATGGACCCCAATTGGGTTTGTCCAAAGGTTCTGTGATGGCCCCACCTGTGTTTGAACACATTGGCTCTGCTGCCCAGTGGCCAGTAGTCTGGGGGGGCAACCCTTCTAGCTCTGGCAGACCCTGGGTGGCAGAATTAGCTATGCTGTCCACCACCCAGCCCACTGAGGGCCCACTTAAGCCAATATAGGCAAACATAAGTGGGGCCACCACGGAAACTGCGGAGAAACCTAATTGGGGCCCACATTTTCTGCCCATTTTTAAACCTTATGGGGCCTACTTTGCTTTGCTGGCTGGGGAGCTGAACCCTGATAGCTGTGCTGCGCTCCACGCCCAAATCGCTCTTCAAGACCTCAAATAACATCTGTACAATGACTTAACATTGAAACTTGACAATCCTGCAGCACAAATCGCATCTGGTGTGAATGTAGCCATTGACTCTCCTAATCAACCTAAATTGAAGAGAATAGTTTTAATTAATCACTTGTAGAAGAAAAGACACCCGTCCACAGAATCAGTCAATCAGATTTCAAACTCTCTAATGTGAGAAAGACTAAAGAGCTTCCAGTGGATTTAAGGGAGAAGATTGTCGACCGAAATGGACAACCAAACAATCAGCAAGAAGCTGGGGGTTCAGGGGACAACTGTTGGTGCCAAAATACAAGAACGTGAACATCAATCCACCGGTACGTCTGGGGCTCTCACCTGAATGGGTTTTCAGGATCATGAGAACAGTGAGAAATCGGCCTAAGACAACACAGCAGAAGTTAGTGAAGATCTCAAAGCAGCTGGAGCCATAGTCACCAAGAAAACCATTGACAATACTTTACACAAAGTACTCCTGCTCCAGAGGGCCGACAAACCCCTTCATGATTTAGAAAGCGATTGGAAGAAGGTGCTGTCTTAAGAACAGACCAACATGGAGCTCTTTGGTGTCACAAACGGGCAGAGTCCACAAAGCTAAATCAGAGTCAGACATTCAGAGGTCAATCACAAGCATGGGATAATCCAAGAAGAGAGTAGAGATGTCAGAGTTCAGGCAAGGGTCAGGGCAGGCAGCAGGCAATCAGAGAATAAGCAGGATCAGAAACAGAAGATCAGGTCCAGATAGAAATGCTCAGTAATGCAGGCAGAGTGGCACAAAACAATACTTCGCACAGAGCAAGGCTTAAGTAAGACGTGGGTGACAGAACTCTGACTCCTGACATTTGACATCAACTCAACCATTCATTTTTGGAGGATGAGAAATGCAACTTATGACCCCAAAAACACCATCCCCACAGTGCAGCGTGCACAGTGTGTGGATTGGAGGTTAGGTGGAGCAATGTATCATCTAACGACAGCCTTGTTCCCTCCACTGGAGAGTTTAAAATGGGGGTGGATGAGTCTTCCAACAGGATCATGACAAAAAACATACAGTCCAGACAACCAACAAATGGTTGAAGAAGGAGCAGATCAAGGTCATGGAGAGGCCCAGCCAGACTCCAGACCTCAAACTTATAGAAAAGCTATGGTGAGAGCTGAAGCTCAGAGTCGCCAAGTGATATCCACCAAATATTAGTGATGTACAAGTTATTTGCAAAGAGTAGGTGACTGAAATTCCTCCTGATATGTACAGAAATCTGCTCACCAACTGCGAGAATCGTCTGACCTCCAATAAGGGTTTTGCCATAAAGTATTAAGTCTTTTGTCTCATTTCTCTCGATGTACTGGTAAAACAAAAATGTATACCAATTCTTTAAAAGTGGATTTATTAATTTTCTATTTCTCACTGTTCAAAAGAACCGACCATTAGGATGAGACTGTCCATTTCTTAACTCTTGTCCTATCTTAGGTATCTTAACCTTGGGAGAGGGGTCATCTGGACCCCACAAGACAGTGTGCTGAACATTTTTTTCCAATGATTTTTGATTTTCCCTGGTGTCCGCAGCAGACATAAAATCCTGTCCACCTTCATGCCTATTTGTCATCCATCATTGTAAGGCTTGGGTCATCTGGACCCCATAAGATAGCACAGGGTTATGAGGGCAAACCTGCAAAATCAGGACGAAAATACACATTTCCTCCACTGTATATAAATGACTTGATGTTTGATCTTGACTGCAGGTGTTGAAAGAAAGTAAGGCAGCAAATCTGTGTTTTTGAATGTAAAGAGCTGTAGTTACTCAACTCTTTTTGTCGTTATCATTTCGTCCTAACAATATTACTCCAATGAACACGTCAGCGACTTCTTACACATTTAACTCCTAATCAATAGTGAGATTTAGTTGTGTAATGTCATGAAGCGTTGTGGTGCTCTCACAGGGTCAGCATAAACTTTGTGCAGAATTTTCTAAATGAAGCATTTTTTGATGAAATGTGTGGAAGTTGAAAGAAAATTGCCAACAATTTGCAGGTGGAGAACATAATGGATGTATGTAAATGTTATGGAGGGATTCTTTAGGAGTTTTGCTCAGCTCCACAGAGCACTCTGATGTTTGAATGAGCAGACGTGTTGGTCCCTGTGCTGAGCAGGAGCTTACTTTATCATGCACTGAGTGCATTCAAGAACAATGGCATTCAAGTCATTTTTTTAACCACAAGTTTTTCTCTTTAAAGTTCTGCTGAAGTTGTTTGTAGAGATGTTGCATTTTTGTTTTTGCACATAAGTTCATTAATATTTTATGTTTGTCAGAAGGCTAAAAGCTGTGTGTAAATAACTAACCAAGTTACTGTATAAATCCTAAAAGTCTGGGAGAATGTTTCTAAAGTTTACAACTCTCAAGAGACCAGTTTTGTGCTTCATTTCATTTTCTGCACTTTTATTCTGTGATTTTCAATACCCTGACTAGAAAATGTAACCATTTTAATAAAATGCTCATAAGCTTGTGAAACATCCATCCATTCATTTTCTAAACCGGCTTTGTTCCCATTTGGACACATGGGGATGCTGGAGCCTATAGCAGCGAAGGTGGGGTACAGTCTGGATATCTCGCCAGTCCACGAATAGGGGCATTTGAAGCGGTAGCGGTGTCTGAAGTTGTGTTTTTTAAGGGAAAAGTGTAGAGACTTAGGGCTGTGTAACCCTTTCACCGAGAGGGTGATCTGCATCACGCTTTGGAGGTGAAATGTGTTTCTTCACATGAAAAATAGTTCCTTTGTTTCAGATGCTGACCTCATTCCATTTAAGTCTTGTTTTAATCCAGAAACAAATGAAGGAAAAACGCTCCGTGATTCATTAAAGGTTTACAGTTTTTTTACAGACTGTTTAGAACAGTCATGACAAACATGTATGTTAGATGAATCAGATGAAGAGTACAACACACTTTGACACAATGACAAAAATGTGGGACCTGATTCTCAACTTCCTCCTTCACATCATGGTCTTTATTACCACATATCTGGATCCTCTTTGCATCAAACTCACATGACTGAAAACATTAAGCTCTCTGGTCACAGATCAGAATCACAGCTCATCAGTCTTTACAAGAAATGTGTCTTAATCACCTCACAGCACAAAAAAAAGGAGGAAAAAAAGAAGTTTGGTTGAGCTCATGTAAAAGAGGTGTCATGATTTTCATGATTTCATGATTACCACAGTGAGTTAAAATTTAGGACAAGCTGGAAAACTGGATCTTTTAAGACAGCCTGTTTTCTCACCACTTAAAGGCAGGGCTCTTCCTAAACTTCACCTCCATTTCAAGTGGACTGCTGCACTCTACTGGCAGGAGTATGTAAATGCAGCATATTTTTTTTTAACAAAAATTAATAATCTTCAAAAAATACGGAAGTCAAATACGACAAAATTTAAGAAGTTAGGAGTTTAATGTTTTTTTTATCTTAAATGTTAAATGCAACTATTATAGGCCTATTAATTTTTTTATTTTTTATTTGTACGTTTTGAACAATCAAAAGGGGATCTTGAATTCTCCATTTCAAAATAGTGATGTATTTTTTTTCAGTAAACTAGTTTTATTTTATTAATGATGTTTTATTTGCATGTTTGTGTCTGTTGAAATGTCATATATATTTAAATTAAGCATTTATTCTGATGCAACATTTTCTAATCGTTAAATGGTTTCATATCAATGACTCAAAGAGACAATAAAGATGTTTAAAATTTAGCAGTTTAATAAAATCATGAACAAAAAAAACTAATGTCTTTTGGCACAGAACAGCATCAACATCTCACTCATAATACACTCGTCTTCATCCATGGCTTCCATAAATATGCATACATTTACACTTTCAATGAGATTTCTAACAATTATTTAATTGTAAACAACTAAAGAACAATATGCATTTCAAAAACCATCAAGTCATTGAAAGTTGAAAGTTCAATTTCAAAACCCTTTGCTTATAATAATGAACATTTTCACAGTAACATCAGACAAAATGGCAACAGAGCCAAAAATTCAAATAATTACCTCCAGTGTTCAGGTTTAGAACGGCAAAGCTGACAGCTGAAAGCTGTTTAACACAATTTTACATAAATAATAAAAGGTAACATTAACAATTTAAACAGAAAAATGTACAATTATTATTTTATGAATGTTCTGGCGAACTTTATTTTCATTTACTTTCCTAGATCTAAATACAAATCTGAATCATCCTTTTAAGATTTGAGGTTCTATTGAAAATATTTACCTTTCATTTGAGTAGATTTTATTCTAACGGGTTCTATTTTTGCTATTCATACATGTTTTGAGTGCAATCGAGCACAAAAAATGATGGAAATTCATGTTGTCCACACATAATAAGTGAAACCAAGAAGCATATCGCTGCATGTTGACCTTTCGTGTTTTAACTGCACCTGAGGCTAAATGTAGTTGTTGTAATAAGAAGTATTTGTTGTTATTCGGGGTATTTTAAGGAGTAATGGTAAAAATAGGAATGCTTTTAATAGGAATATTTTTTGATGGTTACAAATTGCTTTTATCCTTGTTTACCTTTATTATCCTGCAGGGATCAGACACAGCAAAGGGGAGCTACGTCCGAAAATAACGCAACACTTATTCCGTTTTTTTTTTTTATTGTAAGACACGTTGAAATCGTCTTACTTTAGCTTGTTTTTAGTGATTTTTTGAACACAGAAATGTGATCAACTTTAACTGGTCAGAAAAGATCTCCTGCAGCTCTACGTCTCATCCCCGTCATGGAAAGCTAGCGTTAGCATTAGCATAAATTAGAAGAAAAAAATCTGAATAACCTTCATAATCAAACAAGCAGCATTTAATGAAGTTCCTGTAACCTTCGTCTAACTATGATAAATAATCCTCGACTCGTTTAATGTCATCCAGAGAATTTTGGGGAAGCAGCTGTGGAGCATTCTGCAGGAGGAATACTGACATTTGATCTATGAGAGGAACACATACAACCAGGTAGGACATTTAGAAAATAGATATTGTTCTAATTTTAGTTACAATAGGTTAGGTTACCTTTCATTATTGACGTAAAATTGATTCAGCGGTCAGATTTGCAGTTTTAAACCATAGACATAATATATAAACCGGACGTCTCTCTGCACAAACGCCGTTTTGTGTGACGCCTCGTGAAAAGGTTCTATTTGGACTAATAGGGAAATACTTAAAATAATTTAAGTTCAAGCTGTATTTAGATATGTTTGATGGTTCCTGTTTCAAGTACAAAGAAAAACAAAGTTCATTAGAGTATTTATGAGTCACATGAAACCAGTAAAAACAGCAAAACAAAAACAGTTCACTGGAAATGGAAAATCCCTAGAGGCCCTAAACAGAGTCCACGCCACCGTGATGTCACGAGGATTCTGTTGCATCATTGTGTGATGAAGCAATCACAACATTTGTTCATTAGCAATCATTCAAGTAAGGACAAACCAAAAAGGAGTAAAGTTTCAAGAAAGATGTTAAAACTTCATTGCTCTCAATTTGAAAAAAACATCCATGATTGTCACAGGAGGAAGACAAAATACCGAAGAGGCTGGTTTGACAAGATTCACCGCTAGAGATCTCGTACCTTATCCTGAAAGAGGAACCAGAACACATGCAGAATTAGAAATGATGGTAACATATTTTGCAGATGAAACAAAACATAGATCTTTAAGGCCCAATCTGAATTCTTCCCCTCCATTTGAAGGGGCAGTTTGAGTGCTAGTCGTCTTTGGGAAATACGTTTTTAAAATCCGACCCTCCAAACGAAGGGTAAACAAGTCCTCCATCGCGTGGGTGGACCGCGCCGCGCTGAGAAGCGGTTTTCTTCTCGAGGGTGCGCTCTGAACTTCAAACGTTTAAATGTAAGTAATGACTTCTTGTTGTAGTATGACCTTTTCAAAGTTATAGAACCGCTGTTGTTATTTATATTCAAGTTCTGGAAGCTCCGCCCTAACGCTAGCGGACCGGCGATTATTGGTGACATCATCGAGCGAAAGTGACGTCTGAAATATGACACACTACTTTTCCATAACTCTCCGTTTGGAGTGCTAAATGAAGGAGAAGGGAATCCTTCGGATTTGGCCAAACTCTTTTTTTTAAATTGACAAAATTAAACAGAAACGATTTAAATCTCAGCCTAAATGTCTTTTTGCCCCATTTATTAACACTTAAATCTCCCCATTTTCCAGTTAAATGTATAGATTTTATTAGAAAATCTCAACAGTTTCTCAGCAAATCCTCGGGTGGGATATAGAACCTGGTCTCCACACTGAAACATGTCTAAATGTAATCACCTGAAAAAGTGTAACTGTGTGGTGGATGAAAGTGGACTTACCCATCCACCTTGCTGAGCGACCCATCCACCGACCCGGGTGGTGAGGAATGAAGTAAGGGCACCATGGACTTTACTTTTTAGTTCTGGAGCTTTTTTGGCGACATAGACCCCCAAAGCCACGGAGGCCTTGATCAGCTGGATCTCTGGAGCCACTTCTGGCACCTTGGCACTGTGAGTCTCACACAGAGCCTCCACACCGTGACTGAACGCTGCTTCTACGGCCTGGAGGACACATTTAATCAGCAAATTTACATTTATTCCACTTGTGTCTGAAACAAAAACATCAGATTGTGAGATATTCTTAAAGTGAAGTGCTAATACTTTTGAGTTCCATAAATCTGCTAAGAAAGCTGATACTCGTCTACGGAAAAACAAAAGAAAGGCATTTCCAGAACACTGGTAGATTCACTGACTCAAAAACAATAAAGGGCTTAATGTCCAATGCTGACTCAGTCCTTTAAGTCCCCCTTTGACTATGTCTTTTATTTTAAAAAACGTTCCCAGTAGTGTTTTAATTATGATTGTGAAGTTTTTAACCAAAATTCTTCAACCTAAATGTCCTAAAAAGCCATTTTTCATGTTGATCTGAAGCCTCCGTTTCCAAAATCTCGTCTGAGGGGGCGTGGCCTTATCAGCTGCCCCGCCCAGATGAGGGTTTAGTGCATGTGCAGCAGAGCTGTAATGATGTAAAGAAGACTCATTAATTCAATCAGAGTCTGTCTGTGACAGTTTGATTTACAGCAATGTAAAAGAAGAAATACTCGGAAATGCAAAACAAAATTATTTCTTTTTACATTTGCTCTATTTCGTAAGAAAAATGTCACAAATAAAACTAAACTAAAAAAACAGATTTCCTCTTATCAGGACTTTACATTTCCTTTATGAAAGCTTAGCTTAAAAATGAGATATGTTCAGGGGACAAACATGAGCCAGGTGAACCAGTATTGGAATTTTTAAGACACATGCCAGAGATGGTGGCAGATCCTGCAGAGCGACAAGTCTTTTTATTAAACATAAAAACAGGCCTATCTTGGAAGGATCCCTGAAAAACCGTTTAATGGAATTGTGTTTAACTCCAGATGTGTTGGTGAGCTCTCTTTAAAACTCTTTGCTTTTCTCCACTCACCTCTTTAGCTGCTGCTTTCTTTAGGTCGGTCAATACATGAACCAAATGAGCTTCTTCATCGAGGGCATCACCTATGGCTCTGAGTTTTCCGGCAACCACTACTGGATCGAAGTCATCTTCCTCCCCAGACCCTGGATATAAACACATACACGAGTTGTTTGGGTCTGGGCTTCAGAGGGTTAATAAAAGAGTCAAAGAGAAACGAGTCATGCATGATTGACTTGAATGTGCCTCGCCCTATTGGCATAAAACCATGATTTGATTTACATAAATGTTCTATCAAAAAGAACAGAAAAATCGACTCAAAGATTATCTCTGGCTTCATTTTACCTGTGCAGGTAAGTGTTATGGACTCACTGAAGCGATGACGTCACAGATAAGACTCTTACCTGGACCATCAGACTCAAACCCGTCTTCAAAAGCACGGGGTTGAATTTCATCTTCGTCCGCGAGCAGAAAATGAACGACCTGATCCGTCTGGATCAGAATATCCACAGGAGCCATCGTCGGTTCCAAGGTTCGAACCGTCTACTATCGACCGGGATCTACTGCGCAGCCGCAAACGGGCCCTCAGCTTGTTAGAGGTCAGAAATCCGCTCAATTCTGACTGAAATGAATAAAGTTAAGACGAATCCACTTCAGCCTGTAAACCGAAACAGAGAGGACAGCTGGTTCGTCTGAGGGGAAGTTTTGGCTCCTCCCCCTGACCGTCAATAGGACCTGTCTGACTCACCTGAGTTCTGTTCCGCGTCAGACTCTGTCTGACTGTGATAACCGCAGGAGATTTCGGTTAAGTGTCTGTAAAAATGCTTTTTAACAGGAATTTGTTTTGTCTTTATGTTTCACTATAACATATCAGACAGTTTTACATACACATTATGTTAAATATAGAAATATTCCTCTAAATTACATGTCAAATTCAAGGCCCGGGGGCCGGATCCGGCCCTCCAGATCATTTTATTTTAATGCGATTAATGGCCCGATGTTATCTTTCGATCATTTGTAACTTGTATAATTTTGACAATATATATATTTTTATGGAGAGTAAAATATTGAAAGTTATTTAAGTTTTAAATTAATTTATTCTGTAATAATATTCCTACCTTTTTATTATTCGTAAGCCTTCCGCTCTCCTTGGCTTGTTTACTTTAAAAGTGGGGTCATCTGGACCCCACAAGACAGTGCGCTGAACTATTTTTATCTTTAATGTTTGAGTTTCACTACCGTCTGTGGTAGACATAAAATCCTGTCCACCTTTGTCCACATTTGTCATGGAAGGAATCACAGATCAATATGTGGTTGGAGTCATCTGGACCCCAAAGATGTTAAAATTTTTCATAGTATTAAAGGTTTAAAATTGGCATTCTGCAAACTTTTTGGACTATTTGACTTTATTTTAAGATGTTTTTTTAGTCTATTTTGGAATTTATCTTGTATTACATCTACATGCTGTTTTGGCTAACCTAAGTTTTTTTTTAATTTTATTTTTAGGTTTTTGGACAATTGCGCATTTAATAAGATTATTTAGTCTATTTTGGAGTTTAGCTAATATTTCAGCTACATGCAAGCTGTTTTGGCTAACCTACGTTTTTTTCTTTTTTTTGTTTTGAAAATGTATGCATTTACTACAATTTTTAAGCTATTATTGAGTTTAGCTAATATTTCAGCTACATGCTAACAGTTTTGGGCTAATTTGGGCTTTTTCTTTTAGTTTTTTAGGCTATTTTGGAGTTAAACTAATATTTCAGCTACATGCTAGCTGTTTTGGCTAAATTAGGTTTTTTAGGCAATTTCGGAGTTAAGCTAATATTTCAGCTACATGCTAGCTGTTTTGGCTAACTTAGGTCTTTTAGGCTAATTTTAGAGTTTAGTACATTTTTCAGATACATGCTAGCTTTTTTGTTAACTTAATTTTTTTTGTTTGTTTTCAGGCTAATTTGGGTTTTAGCTAATATTTTAGTTGGCTATCAACTTCAACATTTTCAGCTATCAATTTCAGCATCTTCTGCTATCAGCACCAACATGATCATTGACCAAATTCCACTTATAGCATTCACAATACCATTATTGCAGGTTATGCTATATATCTAGTTCATTATTTTGCTGAAAAGTTACAGGTTTAAATTTTTAAAAATGTAGTTTTAGAGTGTTCAATAAATGTTTATCCTGTTCGGCCCGTGACCTAAGGTGTGTTTTGGATTTTGGCCACTTGTGTGATTGAGTTTGACACGCTCTAAATAAATCAATTAAAGTATTTTTTTAAAAAAACATTCTAGTTGATCAACTTTACACATCACCTCAAAATTAAAGGTCTGTTTGTAAACAAAATGCAATATTTTCATAAAGTCATTACTGTAATCATCAGTGAAGACTGGTGCTAGAAGAAAATGAGGGGAAGAAAGACAGCAAATCGATCTCTAGGTGTAAGGAAGACTGGAGTTGGTTCTCACTATTTGTCTGCCTACTATGGGCAGACGAATGGTATGTTTGATTTTGTGGGAGAAACATAGACACGCTGCCCGCTCGAAGATGACATCATGAAATGAGCGGCAGCCACACTCAGCAGCAGGCGGAGCCTCAGGAATCAAGTCGTTTTACCTCTGGGTAGGAAAAAACTTACAAAAATAACAAAGATTTCATAAATAATTTGTTGTTTAGTGTTCCAAAGGTAATATATGATCATATATTTGGATATAATGAACTCTGAAAGGCTTAAAAAGATCATGGTATGGCCCCTTTAAGGGGTTGGATTTGATGGTTAAACCACCAAATGGTTCCTGAGTGCAGCTTTGTCTGAAGGTCACTCTTCCCCCATCGGGACGGGTCAAATGCAAAAAAAAAAAAAAAAAATTAAACCCCTTATCCATGACAACTGAGGGGACTTTGACTTGTAGCTGAAAGAGGTATATCTATGTTACCAAATTTGGTGGTTGTACCTCAAAATGCACAGTGATTTTAATAACCGGCTCCACTCTTCAGCTTCCTTTAGGTCAGGGCTCTGCACCCTTCAACACTTAAAGAGCCACTCAGGTCCATTTCTCACCACCCTAAACCCAGCAGGAGCCAGAAAGTCTTCACTCAGCCTTTAGAAAAATACAATGCTGATTTGTATTTTTTTTTCTGACACAATATATATTTAGATAAAGTATTGTAGGGTTTTTGTGTGCATAAATAAAGCATAAAAATGAAGAGAAAATTGTTTTTTTTTTTTTTTTTTTTTTAAAGAGCCTGAGTGTAAAGTAATCAAAGACAAAAAAAAGCCCAAAAGACTTAATTTTACTGTTTTTGGTGTATTTCAGCCACAAATTCATAAACATAACCAACAAAAACTAAATTAAATGACCCCTACTATGTATTAAAACCATGAGACACACTTTAAATCTTTAATTTGGTTCAAAAATAGAAAATCCAGTGCATTATAACTTAACATAGCTTTAATTCTGGTTGTTATTATTGACAATAGATTGATTTTCTGTGATAAACGAAGGTGAAGTCCAAATGTGTCAGTATGACGTTGATAAACTACAAATGATTGATGGAGAATTACAGCTACTGTTGTGAGGATCCTCTTTGAATAATTCAAACTTCCCTAAAACTGTTTGTGAATTAATGGAATAATGTTTAATTTTATTGACTTTCTCTTTTTACCAGTTACTTTTTCCTTTACAGCTTAAAACATTGTATTAACCGAAGAGCCAGAATGGAGAGGTAAAAGAGCCACTCGTGGCTCCGTAGCAGCAGGTTGCAGACCCCTGTTTTAGGTCAGAAAACTTTGATTAGTTTCAGCATCAAGAGCTTCAGCTTCTGCTGTGGTCTCTGGAAAGATTGGTTTCCATCAGCCTGAACACTTTTCTTTGCAGATTAGACAAAGTTTTGTCTTCCCACAAAGCATGAAGGTTCTCTGTGCATTTGCAGGAAAAGGTGTGGTCCACTTTATTTATATATAAAAAAAAAACTCCCCACACAACAGGGAAAAGAAATGAAACCAAAACTATTAACTTCAAGGAAATGCCTGGAGGTTGTTTCTTTTGTAATTTAATCTAGAGTATTTTAACATCGTCTTTTATTTATATAATGTATAACTTTACATAAATCAGCCTAATTTTTGCACAATGGAAGATGCTGCTAAATTTTGTTCTATTCTGTACAATGACAATAAAGTCATTCTATTTTATTCTCATTTCATCCAGAAGAATGTCAGAAACGGATTCTCAGCCACAATCGTCTGTTGAGGCTTAATATAATTGTTTGTAGAGTTTTAACCTCAAAATGTTCAGAGCAAAACTTTCATCATTTTATGTCAATAATTCAAAATAGCCAAGATGTCCAAAATTCACAGATTTATTAAATTATTAAAAATTACAAACAACAAAAAGGTGCTTTTTTGTAAAAAAAAAAAAAGTTACACAAAAATACACAATGCTCATTGTATTTTTGCACTGAAGAGCTTGTACACCCCCCCACCCCATAAGACACAAAAATCCTTTCTTTGTTAATTTGTTTACATGTGCATTTTACCTGAGATTTACCTAATGTAAGCTTTTTATTGTAAACAAGTGACAAAAAATAGAAAAAAAAATCTCAAAAGTGATTATAACATTCAAAATTCATATTTTGACATATTGATAAAGCACCGTGGCAAACACTAAAAATAGTTGAACTGTACATTCATCGGTACGAAGCCATGCAATTAATGTTTGATGGTTTCAGTCTCATTAGAAACAACAGCATTACGTTTATGAGTCAAGTCAAAACCAGATCGAGATTTTTGTACTTTTTCATCTAAAGTCCCAGAAATGCTGAACCCAATAAATACGGATTAAAAGAAGGAACAAGGATGATTCAGTCAAGCAGTACATGCAGTGATGTCATGAGGATTCTGTTGTATCACTATGTGATGAAGTGATCATAAATGTGTTCATAAAGAATTATTTAATCTTTTTGCTGATAAGGCTGTTTAAACTGATGATTTCACAAAACACTGGACAAACCCACAAGGAGTAAATCCTGGAGACAGATGTGAGAGTGAATGTAAACTTCATCCACTGCTGCTCAGTTAAAAATGTGTCTTCATGATTTTCAGATGAGGAAGAAAAAACAGCTTAGAGGCTGGTTTGGCCAGATTCACCCATCAAGATCTCGTACTCTACCCTGAAAGAGGGAAAAAGCAGATGCAGAATTAGAAATGATGGTCAAATATCTCACAGCTGTAAATCTTTTACTTTTATTTCAATATTCTTATATATGGTAGAGATGTCAACATTAACAGAGGCAATTAATTTAAAGAAATTAAAGTGTTAATGTATTAACTACAATTAATTACACTTGGAAAAGCAGCTGTCTTCAGTTGCTTCTAAGGCGTGTGTTAATGTCTGATAATGCACATTTCTTTGGGCATTATACCATGGTAATTTACAAAAGAAATAAATATTAAATTTTTAATACTTTTTTCATGTATTTTTTTTTAAGTTTAGATTAGTTTTTTGCAAAAAGCGGACTATTCGATTCATGTTACCGTGACAATGTGTCACTGAGCCGACGCTGACCTCAACTGCAGCGGCGAAGGAAAAAGATACCAATGATGACCGTCACCATGTTAAATAAAACGAAAGTTACGTATGTAACTACGGTTCTATTTCATCCCTCCTGACCGCCAGAGGCGGTGCTTCAAGCACTGGATGATCCTTCATGCGCATGCGTAGTTCGAGAATTAATG